>NC_054700.1:19573231-19800731 GCF_016097555.1 Gigantopelta aegis | reverse complement strand
GCAGCTTCGTACACCAGTCCGAGATATACCAGCGCCCGGCTAATATTTGGACGTTTATCATGAAGATCTATGCAGAGGAGTCTTAAAGTTCAATTAGTTGTTTCTATCGTAGCTGCTCAACCGATGCCAAAGCTGTCGGCGCATAACTACCGATATAAACTCGCACATCTCTTAATACGCATTCCTTAAAATAAACTGCCAATAACACACTGGGAGTGATGTTTCTTTTTGCAGCGAGTAAGGAATTTTTTTGAAAGCTTGGAAAATTTTATGATTAGTCTGAGATTGAAGTTAGCAGAAAAAAATGTCTGGAATGATATACTAGACTGGCAGTGGTTAATGGTTGGTTATTCAAAAATTAGCACGTGATGGTGGTGGTGGTGGTAGTGGTGGTGGTGGTGACGGTGGTAAGATGTGTATGACCAAGAAAAACAACTAATTTGCTTTTGTTTTAATTATCATTAATATTAAGAAGGAGTGGGGGTGGATTGCGTGTCCTTTCTAAAGGTGCTTTAATTGTATATTCACTCTGCCTTACATCCCAATCAGAAATATAGAAACTTAGTTATTTTAACTATATATTTGTCTTTGGGGTAGCGTTTGTGTGGGAGTGTATGTGTGAGAGAGAGAGAGAGAGAGAGAGAGAGAGAGAGAGAGAGAGAGAGAGAGAGAGAGAGAGAGAGAGAGAGAGAGAGAGAGAGAGACAGACAGACAGACAGACAGACACAGAGAGGAGGGGAGAGATTGTGTATACATGTGCGTGTGCGTGTGTGTGTGTGTGAGAGAGAGAGAGACAGACAGACAGAGACAGAGAGGGGAGATTGTGTATACATGTGCGTGTGTGTGTGAGAGAGAGAGAGAGAGAGAGAGAGAGAGAGAGAGAGAGAGAGAGAGAGAGAGAGACATACATACATAGACAGAGAGGGAGGGGCAGAGAGGGGAGAGATTATATGTGCATGTGTGTGCGTGTATGTGTGTGACAGAGACAGACAGATAGACATACAGAGTGCTTGCGTCTGTTGTTTCATAATATATCACTGTTGGTGTAATTTGTTTGCTGTGTGTCTTGTTTTTACCGTTCTATGGATTCTGTTTTTTCCTTTTTGTTTTTTCTTTTTTCTTTCTTGTGTGGTTTTTGGACCTTTCTTTCTTTCTTTCTTGTCGCTATACGTGTTCTTGTTATTTGTTAAAAACCACTTGTTATGACCCTGTACCACCAGGACGATAAATCTCTCCTACTAAAGTAATTGCAATTTATTTCGCAAGAGATGGAATCAATGCCATGATTTAGCGCTGTAGCTTGTTCAGCCAAAAGCTCGTTATAAGAATTTGTCGACTTGATGAATCAAATTCTGAAGAAAAAAAATGGCCGATTGCAGGACCATCGGCCCAGAATGTGCGCGTTCGGGCGACGCTGAGTCAACCACTGAAGTCTAAAAATAAATCAGCCAATAAGCAAGAGGTTCGACTGGTTTACTTCGGTTATTAAAAATCGGCAACAAAGTAAGCGTAATTCGATTAGATGTTTTCACCCGATTCATATTATTTAATAGTCAATAGGTCTTAAAATAATGTGGTCTTAATATAAAAATAGCTTGTTGATCAATCCATATTCAGCCCTGGACTAAGCCACATGTCTTACAAGAGACAGGGGCCGGTGAGAGGGGGGGGGGGGGGGGGTAGGGACATGCCTGAAACGTGAGTGGATATGAACATGTAAAACATGTTTGGAGTCAATCCATAACTTACCGAAATGATAACAAATGTTGTTTCTAAAAATAGACGGTTTATCAAGAAGTATTGATGCTGCAAGTAATCTGATGGGGTTTTCATTTCTGTTTTGGGACTGCTTTTTGTTGGAGGAAGGGAAGGCGGGTATGTATAGACTGGAGAAATTTGGGTACTTGCATTTTCCTATCTCTTGTCGTATTAAAGGAAAACACCCTAGTTACGGCTAGTTGTTAACCATTACGGCGTTGTTTTTCGCTATTAAACCCATTTTTTTTCACAAATAAAATTGCACTTTACTTACCGTTTATTATTTAGAATATACATTTCCATTCACCTGAAGTGTTTTTTGGTAATCCTGGTAATCCTGGTGTTTGTAATACCACAAAATGCATTTTTCGTATTTTTGAAAAACGGATGCACATTTGAGAAAAAACCGTTGAGCAGGTCTAATCTATTTTTAGACGGGATATTTCCATTTCAATGTCACAGACGTTGGTATACCACGTGACCGTTATAATTTTGGTTCGGTTTGTTTTCTCGTGCACGGTTCGCGCAATCAACATCCGATTTGTTGTTGTTCATTTGTGAGATTTTTCTTCACAGTTCGTGAACATTTTCAGTAACAATAAAGTTCAGACAAGTAAGTATCTCAATATAAAACGTTACAAACCCTTAAAACCAATAATTTTGCTAAGTCCTACGATATCTGGAGAGGGGATACAACCAGGACAGAACATTTGGAACATGTCCAGGAGAGGTGAAAAGAACGCACCCCAAGTCTGTGAAATTTGTCGTGACGTAGGCATTGTTGTGCTTCGAGCAACATCTACCGGTGACATCAGAATACAAACTTTCAAAATTATTTCAAGCAATTGGGACATGGGGATTCCCATGGTATTTATCGATATAAAACCTGCTTTTTCACTCCATTTGATAAAAACGTGATCTAAGTGTGTTACAGGTTTGTAGATTAACCAAATTATAATTTATTTTCGCTGGATGGAACTAGGGTGTGCGGCTTTAAGATTTGTTAACTATTAAAAATGACTAGTTTTAAAACACCATGGCATGTGCAAGGTTGCTGTAACTATGGGAGGTACTTCAGTAATCAAGTGAGAGATAAACTTGTTTATAAATACCCAAGGACGCACATGCGAAGACCGCATAGTCTCAGTAATTGACAACTTTAACCTTTGTCCGGGATAGAAAGCACAGGTAGATACCAATAACAGCGTACTTGGACATTAATTAACGGCGATCAAGTGGTAGTAGTAGTAGTAGTAGTAGTAGTAGTAGTAGTAGTAGTAGTAGTAGTAGTAGTAGTAGTAGTAGTAGTAGTAGTAGTAGTAGTAGTAGTAGTAGTAGTAGTACTGGTAGTAGTAGTAATAGTAGTAGTAGTAGTAGTAGTAGTAGTAGTAGTAGTAATAGTAGTAGTTGTAGTAGTAGTAGTAGTACTAAAGTAGTAGTAGTAGTAGCAATAGTAGTAGTAGTAGTAGCAATAGTAGTAGTACTAATAATAGTAGTAATAGTAGTAGTAATAGTAATAATAATAGTAGTAGTAGTTACAGCAGCAGTAGCAGAAGCAGTAGTAGTAGTAGTAGTAGTAGTATTAGTAGTAGTGGTAGTAGTAGTATACGCATACACAAAGAGAGAGAGAGAGAGAGAGAGAGAGGAGGAGAGAGAGAGAGAGAGAGAGAGAGAGAGAGAGAGATGTAATACTCTACCCTTGGCTTGAAGGTAAGAAAGTGTTACTTTAGGTACTCAGCTTAGATAGACTTTTTGAGCTATTGGCAACAGCTCGTTGTTATTGTTTCAGATAATGATGTTCCAAAGATCGATTGTGTGGGAAAATGTTAACTGTAATTGTACCTCCAATGTAGACTTATATTATTGATTTAAATATGTTGGGGTTAGTGGGGGTTTTTCATGTCTACATAGATAAAAATATATATTAAATACCATTTGTAGATTTCAGATCCCGGTGAACACGGCAATAGATGCATGGCCCTTATTATTCAAATCCTTCTTATGTTTATATAATTCTAACCGATTGTGTAATCGAAAATATCGGTTGGTGCCAACCAATTATAACCGATGATCGATGATGGAATTCCAATTAATTCCCAACACTAGTTTCAGAAATTAGCAGAACAATACATATTGCTTTGTTCGACATTTAATAACACTGGACATTCACGGAGGTTCATAATCTCAGGAATAGTTTCTCGTATTAAGATGACATATTTGCAGAACAAAATAGCTGTGATTTATTGTTATCAGCAGAAGTCTACAGCAAAGAAGTTAAAATGTTTTGTTTTGTTTAACGACACCACTAGAGCACATTAAATTATTAATCATCGGCTATTGGATGTCAAATATTTGGTAACTGTAACATATAGTCTTTGAGAGGAAACCTGCTACAATTTTTCATTAGTAGCAAGGGATCTTTCGTATGCACCATCTCGCAGATAGGGTAGTTATTACCACATTTAAAGGGACATTCCTGAGTTTGCTGTTTTCTACGATTAAACTTACATATTATTTTTTTTTTTTTCGAATATCAGTGTGTGTATATTCAATGTGTTTCTGGTCGTCTTAATATTTGTAAGACGCCCAAACTGGATTTTGTCTTCAAATCATTTCGTACGTACTAACAAATAATATTTTAGGAAATAAAATTAAATTTAACCTAGTACAAATATTAGAACGAGCAAAAACACGTTTAGTATACAGCCAGTAATATTTTATGCAGAAAAAATATATTTGATATATAATTACAATCGTTAAAAAGTCTTAAACATTGCATAAAACTCAGGAATGTCCCTTTGAGATAGCAGTCGAAGTGCACTGGTTCAAATAGTCCAATGGTCCCGCCGACAGGGATCGATCCTGAAAGGTTTAGATGGGGTGTTGTGGCCTTACATTGGGCTTTCCACAAAACCACGAACCGGCCTCGGTGGCGTCGTGGTTAGGCCATCGGTCTACAGGCTGGTAGGTACTGGGTTCGGATCCCAGTCGAGGCATGGGTTTTTTAATCCGGATACCGACTCCAAACCCTGAGTGAGTGCTCCGCAAGGCTCAGTGGGTAGGTGTAAACCACTTGCACCGACCAGTGATCCATAACTGGTTCAACAAAGGCCATGGTTTGTGCTATCCTGCCTGTGGGAAGCGCAAATAAAAGATCCCTTGCTGCCTGCCGTAAAAGAGTAGCCTATGTGGCGACAGCGGGTTTCCTCTAAAAAAAAAACCAGTGTCAGAATGATCATATGTTTGACGTCCAATAGCCGATGATAATATTTAAAAAATCATCAATGTGCTCTAGTGGCGTCGTTAAATAAAAACAATCTTTATTTTTTTTTAAACTACGACCGCCGTATAGATAGCCATCCCTCATAACATATTATTAAGTTTTAAACCCACACCATCTCCCATATATTTTTATAAATCCACAAATGAAAATAAAACAGATTAACAAATTACCATCAGACATTTTAGATTATACATCTATCACAGGAGTGAAGACAAAATGCAAGGACAGCCAAAGTTGGCAGTAGCGCCTGCATTGTTACTATTATCCTGTTCAATTATTTAGACCCAAATTTTTTTGCAAATGTTACGTTTATTTCCTATTCGATATTTGTTTTCTTTGCATTTACATGAAAACAAACCCAAACCCCGACAGGTTTTATATACAAATCATCATATAAAATGCACGAGTTGACTTAATTCCACTTTTTAAAAATCTCTGTGTGTTCGGAATGCACGTTATTTCTCCTATAAATAACTACGGTCATTTGCATATCAAAAGATTGGGATCTGAGGCTACGTGAAGGCCATTATAGCTTGTTTCACTAAATCAAGGTTATTATTGTTTTGCAGTGTGTAACAGCATTGTCTAATCTTTCCGTTAAACAAAGATGTAAACAAACAGAACATGTAACCCTTTCTTGTAGGTGCATTATATTTAATAAATTTAGCTAATGTATTATGTATTTTTATTTTATTATATCAATCTATATTAGCATACCATACCATATACCTAACACAACTGAGGTGTAGCACAGTAATAAACACAAATCACCTCACACACCGCAGGAATGTGCTTTCCAAATTTATAAATAAATTTAATGCAGGGCCGGACCCAGAAACCGGGGGGGGGGGGGGATAAAATATCAAAGGCCACCGACATCAAATAATAATAAAAATGTTATTTAATTTGCCTCTAAATTGGGAACTCATACGTATATATATATATATATATATATATATATATATATATATATATATATATATATATATATATATATATATATATATATATATAGTATTTATGGTGGTGCTAGGGGCTGGGGTTTGGGGTGGGGTGTTACATTTGTAATGCGAAAAACCAAAGGGCTATTGTTCGGACTCGTATGGGTTCAACCACTTTTTCATCCCGCATACACAGCCCTGAATGTCCAAAATACGATAGCATTGCTTGGTCAATAACATCATTATTTCGATCTATGACTGCACGTGCTATTGTAGCAATGAATAAACCACGTAAAATACAAGTTAGGTAGGGTATATAAATTCAATGAAAATGTATTAGTCGACATTCTTGTTATTGTTATTTGAGGAAAAATATGGGTAAATCGAGAAACACTTCAGTTGATGTAAAATCGTGTATTAAGAACGTTTTCGATTATTTTGAAGATGAATATCAGTGCGGTAAACCTAGGTATGCTTCTTATCGAATTGTCAATCGAGTTGCCGCTGCACTTAAAGTTTCGGTTTCAACAGTAAAAAGAACTGTGAAAAATCTAAGCTCTACGAATCCGAGCACAGAAATCACTGTTAAAAAACACGACCGAAAACTCATCGATTTATTTGATAAAGATGTTATCAGACGACGAGTATACAGATTTTATAGAGAGGGCGAATTACCTAACATTACATAAGATTAACGTGGCTTTAAGGGAGGAATGTGGAATCAACATATCCATATCAACTTTAAGAAGAACACTCCATGACCTCGATTTTAAACACCAACATATGTCTACAACCGGAAAAGTGATTTTTGAGGACGCCAATATATCAGACAGGAGATTGTCCTATCTCCATGAAATATCCAGTTTACGAGAACAGGGGTATTTAATAGTGTATCAAGATGAGACCTGGGTGAATGTCAACCACACAACATCCCACCACTGGACAGATATCCACCCGGGCACAAGTACCGCCAATCACCTGCCGAAATCAGACGCTGCTGATCGAGTTCCTAAACTCTGTTCGGTGACAGGGAAGGGAAAAAGACTTATTATTTGTCATGCTGGCTGTGATAAATATGGATTGATAGATGGCTGTGAATTGATCTTTGAGGCTAAAAAAAACAGACGGAGACTATCATGGTGAGATGAATCATGACAATTTCATCAAATGGTTTGAAGAACAACTTATGCCTTCTCTACCAGAACCTTCTGTTATCGTCATGGATAACGCAAGCTACCACAACAAATTAACTGAGATTACACGATGTCCTGCACTAAACGCTAAAAAGGAAGAAATTCAGTCGTGGCTACGAAACAAAAATATACCTTTTGAGAGTAACATGACAAAGCCAGTTCTTTATGAACTTGTGAAAAGTAACAAATGTGCAAAGCAATTTGTTACTGATGATATTGCTGAACGCCATGGGCACTTGTGTCTATGACTGCCGCCAAGACATTCTGAACTCAATCCGATAGAACTGATCTGGAGTCAAGTCAAAGGGCACATATCTCGTCATAATGATGTGGTAAAATGGACCACGGTGCGGAGAGAACTTGCACATGCATTGAACTCTGTCACACCTACACACTTCTCTGACGCAGTTAAACATGTAATAAAGATCGAAGAAGATTTTTTAGAAAACAAAATAGTTTTATAAGAAAATAAAATAACCCCTGTGATAGTCCCCCTTAACGAAGATAGTGATGAAGAAATGAGTTCGTCGACTGATTAAGTTATTTCTCCATACCCATCAGGAGTATTACTTTAATGTATGCATGAACTATTTAACACCAAAAACAATTTATTTCCATATCATTCACTATCAAACAACATAACAACCTATAAACTAATCGACTAGAAATGCATATAGACTACACATACATACGAGAGAAATGTTTATTTAACGACACACTCAACGCATTTGATATACGTTTATATGGCGTCAGACAAAACGGTTAAGGACCATTATGACAGTGAGAAAGAAACTCACTACCGCCACATGGCCCACTGTTTCCGATAAGCAATTTTGATAAGCAATAAGGGACGTTTTATATGCACCATCCCATAGACAGGATAGCACTTACCACAGCCTTTATACATCAGTTGTGGTGCACAGGCTGGAACTAGACACAACCCAATGGGACCACCATGTGGGATCGATCAGTCGACCTACCATGAGCCAACGCTTTACCTCTGAGCTACGTCCCGCTCCATATACAAAAGAAGCCTTAAGTGGGGTTGGGGTTGTGCAGAGGGTCACACCTCCACCAATCGCATGCATACCATATTCTTCTCTCTCTCTCCCTATAACCATAGATTAAAATATGTTGAGTGCGTCGTTACATAAATCACGTCTCTCTCTCTCTCTCTCTCTCTCTCTCTCTCTCTCTCTCTCTCTCTCTCTCTCTCTCTCTCTCTCTCCCTTTAGCGCGCGCTTGTGTATTCCACAATATAATTATAATATTTGATACATATATTTTTTTCAAACTGAGGTTTTGTCACTTGAACACCCCACCTGAATCCGCGCCTGCTTCATGTTTACAGATATTTTCTTAAATACTACGATTTGTGCGGATAGGACGATAGAACCGAACATTAGTTTGAAACGCACTATAGAATGATGCTTTTGATATGCAAATGACCTTAGTTATTTATAGGAGAAATAACGTGCATTCCGAACACACAGAGATTTTTAAAAAGTGGAATTATGTCAACTTCGTGCATTTTATATGATGATTTGTATATAAAACCTGTCGGGGTTTGGGTTTGTTTTCATGTAAATGCAAAGAAAACAAATATCGAATAGGAAATAAACGTAACATTTGCAAAAAACTTTGGGTCTAAATAATTGAACAGGATAATAGTAATCGATAACGCAGTACTCGGAGATTAGCGGCAGAACTGCACGTGCAACTGCACATATTGATCATGTTGATTAATTAATCATCATCAGCTTTTGCATGTCAAACATTTGTTACTTCTGACACGTAGTCTTCAGAGAAAAGCATTACCAGCAAGGGATCTTTTATATACATTTTCTCCACAGACAGGACAACACATACAATGGTCTTTGATATATCAGTCGTGGAAAATTACTGTTACAAGTGAGAGGCTTTTTAGATGCATTTTCCCTGGTTAGCTTGTATCACGGACTTAGATTATATCGGTTGTGGAACTGGTTGGAATGGGTATATCCATTCTCGCTGATAGCAAAGCACATAATTTTCCCTTTCGAAATACTAGCAACGGAAAAGAACAGAAGTATTGTTATTGCTTTGCTGCAACAGCAACAATAACAAAACCAGCGACAACTAGGCCTACTACTACTATTGCTACTACAACAACAAAAACAGAAAGAACAGAAAGAACAAAAACAACAACAACAACAACAACAATCTAATTAAAATTAGCTCCACTATTACATGTGGATCTAACAGCAGCCAGTTGGAGCTCATGTCCACCAATCAAAACCTTACTTGCAGGATCATGTCAGTAATTTAAAAATAATTTTAAAACATTCCGAATTATCCTGAGGGTATACGACATGTTTCGTGTGAATTACGAATGTCTTAAAACATGTTTTATTTTATAAAATAAATAATTTGTAATGTAAAACTGAAGACTGATAACCTATCCCGTACGTATTGGTATGGTTTGCTATACTGCGGCCACTAAAATAGACTCGCCCGATATTTTTAGAATTTGTATGCTCCCAAATAACGTTATAAAAGGTGAAGTGTGATTGGTCAATATTTAAATTATTATTTACAGACGAAATGTTACCTGGACATTGGAGTCTACGCAGTGTTGTTAGCAATCTGATTAAAATTAGTTCTACTGGTCTAAGTAAGGCATTCGTAATTCACATGAAACATGTCGTATACCCTCAGGATAATTCGGAATGTTTTCAAATTATTTTCAAATCACTGGCATGATTCTGCAAGTAAGGTTTTGATTGGTGGACATGAGCTTCAACTGGCTGCTTTTAGATCTACATGTACTAGTGGAGCTAATTTTAATTAGATTGCAACAACAATTACTACTACTACTACTACTACTACTACTACTACTACTACTACTACTACTACTACTCCTACTACTACTACATTCCAAGCAAAATTATACTTAACCCCGTTTTTTTTTTTTTTTTAATTGCGCACAATTAATTCATTAAAATCCCTAATATGAAAACTTTAAAACTGTATTAGCATTAATTATGGCACGTTACCAATACGAATAATAATTTTTAAAAGTTGAGTTATTATAGATGAAACATTACGAAATGCATCAAAATGCATCAAAATGCTTGTAAGTATTATACATGCAAGCATTTTCATGCATTTCGTAATGTTTCATCTATAATAACTCAACTTTTAAAAATTCACACTTACACTTTATACTGGATTTACTAAACCGTTATAAGGTCAGTATTTTTTAATTTTTAGGTTTACGAACAAGAACTTTTGTGCACAAAGGTAGGAGGAAGGAAAAAAATAAAATAAAAACCTGTTTGGGGTGTATCAGTAGGGGTGATTTGTTTTTTTCTCACTTTTACCTTACGAAATGCGCCACAATAGACTAGAATGGTAACTTTTTTTTCTTTAGAGCTATTTATGGAAGTCGGCGGCAAAAATAAAAAATAATAAAGTGAAAAATACGAATTTACGTCGGCGGGTTCGTAAACCGAATAATAAAAAAATACTAGCCTAATTCATTTAATTTAAACCCTTTTAAAATATAAGTGTGAACGCGATCGTTTCATTACACTGGTATATCGAGGGGCGGGGCGTAGCCCAGTGGTAAAGCGTCCGCTTGATGCGCGGTCGGTCTAGGATCGATCCCCGTCGGTGGACCCATTGGACTATTTCTCGTTCCAGCCAGTGCTCCACAAATGGTGTAACAAAGGCCGTGGTATGTACTATTCTGTCTTTCGGATTGTGCATGTAAGAGATCCCTTGCTGCTAATCGAAATGAGTAGCCCATGAAGTGGCGACAACGGGTTTCCTCTCTCAATATCTGTGTAGTCCTTAACCATAAGACTGACGCCTTATAACCGTAAATAAAATGTGTTGAGTGCGTCGTTAAATAAAACATTTCCTTCCTTCCTTGGTATAGCTAAACCGGTCTAGCTAAAACATTTCGGTATGTGGTTTAAACTGGTATGACTAAAACAGTTTAAAACGTAAGTGATTGCAAACTGTTTTAATTAAACTAGAATACGGCGGAAGTGACAGTGACGTCGTAGTCAGTGTGTTAGCAACGGCCTAACAGACTTGTAGTCCATTATTGTTTTGATGTCTTGCGCAAGTGCGGATAACTATACTTTGTTCAATAATACTCCTACTAACATAAATACTAATACTGCTACTAGTAGTACTACCTCTATTTTTAACTCTTTTTCTGCTGTCATAATCATTGACATTAATTAATACTTGTGGCGAGACGTAGCTCAGTGGTAAAGCGTTCGCCCGATGTGAGGTCTGTCTGGGGTCGATCCCCGTCGGTGGGCTCATTGGGGTATTTTCTTCAGCCAGTGCACCACGACAGGTATATCAAAGTTCGTGGTATGTGCTAACTTGTCTGTGGGATGGTGTATATAAAAGATCCCTTGCTACTAACGGAAAAATGTAGCGGGTTTCCTCTCTAAGACTATATGTTAGAATTATCAAATGTTTGACATCCAATAGCCAAGGATTAATAAATCAATGTGCTCTAGTGGTGTCATTAAACAAAACAAACTTTCTTTATAGCCATTATGTCAATATCTTTCTCTCTACGCCAGAGGTGCTTGAGTCAAAGGATCGAATATCCTTGGTGGACCCATTATCTGACTGGTTTTGGGGTGGGGGGTTTTCAGTCCAATACAGTGCCCCACGACTGGTATACCAAAGGCCGTGGTATATGTTATCTTATGTGCTCTAGTGGTGTCGTTAAACAAAGGAAACTTTAATTTTAATTAATATTTTTTCCCTAGACCGATTACTTGCAACGCAACCGATAATTTGCCAGATTTTGCAAAAGGCTGATCTTTCAATCCACACAATTTCCAATCTGTGACGTCAAAGTCAATTAATTACTCATCTTCGCCAAGATTGTGACACCTGCGGAGCGGACAGTAACCTATATTAGAAAATTGCCTGTGACATCACAGCACGTGCAAGGCGAAACCAATATAGAGAGTTTGTCATATTAGACCTTTAGATGTAGATGGTGACATTTTGATGAACGCCAGAAGCCGTTAATCTTCGTTTGAATTTAGTTTCTCCATTAAATTGAAATATATGGGGTCACCAAGACGTGCCTTTTGTAATTAATTAATATTTATTTTAGTTACCACAACGTATAAAGTTAATGTCGTCTCGGACGCAGCCACTGGCGAGGTTAAAAGTTGCGCGCTAAACGAACGTGCCTGGACATTAATTTCATATAGGTACATAAATAGATTAATAATAGCTATAACATTAATTAGTCTCATTTGTGCACTGGTATGATCCTAAGATAAAGGGCCGTAAAAATCGATTCCAAGGGGAGGGTAGTGTAAGCAGTTAATTTTGCTCTCATCCAGAAAAAAGAGACGAGAAACAACCTTATAGAATTGTTCCCTCATTTTATTTTATGATTAGTTCTTATTAGTTTTCAAAGATAGTTACATTCCTGTGTTAGACGTAAACCAAATAACGTCTGGCTGGGTCAAAGGTCGAGGTGCACCCAACTTTTGATAGATAAGTTAATACCACAGGTGTTGTGATTGGAGATACATGCTGGGGCGTAGCCAGGGAGGAAGAAACTCCGAGGCAAACCCAGACCTGTAAAATAAATATCAGTGCCATGGGAAAAATCAACTAAATCGGGGGAAATTCCAGACGAGGCAAGCGCCTCATCTGCCTCATGCTGGTTACGCCATTGACATGCGAGTGTGTTGATTGTAAAAAAAATAGTTTCATCTGGGCAAAATATATATAGAGTTTTATTTCATCTAGTAACACGGGGTCAAGTATCCTTGTGCTTGGAACATGTATGGGGTACCTGTAAAAAAAGAGTACTCAAATGCCGTGCGGAATAGAATAGATGTTTAACGACACCCCAGCACGAAAAATACATCGGCTATTGGATGTCAAACTATGGTAAATGCAAACAAAGTGATGAACATGATGAAGATAAAAATTCAAGGAGGGTAGTCATAGACGCTACCCGTTATCTCTGAAATGAGCAGCTTCACTCCCATTTCCGTCTTATTCATTTAAGAGTTAGGGTCGGTAGTATTTATATCCGTGGTGTCTATGTCGATTGATACGCTGCAGGTAGGATATTTAGCCAAATATATTATTATGGTCGTCTATGGGATTTGCTTTGGTAGTATACACCTTAGAGTGGGTTTTAGAATTGTCAAACTAGAGATGGGAGTGAGACGTGTTAGTATTTCGTTTAGCTGTGTATGAAAAGGTAGGGGATTTTAACCCTTAGTGAAATTATGCATCTCAAACAGTGAACCGCCCTTCTCCCAGCATCACATCCTTTTACTCGGTGCCTATGAATGATACAGCAGTACAGCAGGGGTATACCAGCCTCCAATGTGGCAAGGTTACAGCATGAAACTATCTCTCAGTCAAATCAACTATTAGCCCATGTTCAGTTTCGATGAACCATTCCCAAGTGTGCGTCAAAATTACCTTATCTAAATTAACCTTTTTCTATTTTGACTTAATCCTGCGGAACATTTGCAAATTTAATAGCTCCAAACCAACTCTCAACAGCTACAGACCCCGGTCGGGCTACTTGTGTTCCCTTGCACATGACAGCGGGCGACCCCTTCTCCCACCCCCTAACCCCCCCCCCCCCAACCCTTTCCTGTCCTGAACGGAGGAGCCGGCAAAAGTCCACACATGCGCCCACAACAGGCGTGTGCTACAACAGCTTGTTCTGAATGTGCAAGTTAAAAACCTATGACCTGACCTGACCTGACCTAACCTGACCTGCAGGGATAAATTTGGTCTTAATACATCCAGTTGCATCTACATCGACGTCCACACCGTCAGTGTCATTTGTGATGGTCACATATCCCTTGCCGCTCATTACTTGCTTCGTTGGCGGTTCCAGAGTGCATGAATCACCCCATCCCTCCCCTCCTCCCTTTTATTAATGTAATTTTCTCTTCTTTTTTTCTAAATTCATTATTCACGATATACAACATTACATTTAATTGCCTTAAAACAAAGTTAAAGTTAGTTCTGTTTAACAACACCAAAAGAGCACAATGCTTTATTAATCATCGGTTATTGGATGTCAAACAGTTGATAATTTCGACATATAGTCCTAAAGAGGAAACCCGCTACATTTTTCCATTAAGTCAAGTCATAGGGTTTAACGTGCACATTCAGAGCTGTTTTAGCGCACGCCTGTCATGGGCACAGGTGCCGACCTCGACCGGCTCCTCAGTCCGGGACAGGATTTTTCCATTAGACAGGACAGAGACAGGATATGACATACCACAGCCTTTGATATACCAGTCGTGGTGCATTGGCTGGAACGAGAAATAGCCCAATGGGCCCACCGATGGGGATCGATCCTAGACCGACCGCGCATCAAGCGAACGCTTTACCACTGAGCTACGTCCCGCCCTCCGCACTGAAGAAAACCCGTCTGTATTTCAAAATGTTCAGGAGAGCATGCTCTCGAACTCTCGACAGAACACGTTGTCTTAGGCGCTCGGCATATTACCCCTTCGACAAACTCAAACCTGCCCTTTTTAGAATTTTGTGACTCCTTATCCGCCCTCATCCTTTACAAACTCTTGAATCCGTCCCTGTGTCCCCTGCGTGTGCTGTAACCTCACCGTGGTGCAGGGGTGTAACATTCTCTTTGAGAATGGCCAATACAGCACAAATTGAAGTTTAGAGTAAAATTCGGTGTCCGTAAAATTCTGTGATATTTGTATTTGTATGTTTGCACAGTTCTTTACACTGTTTTTGTTTAAACCTTGAATTTTTATGTTGATGTTGATCATCACTTTATTTATTTGCATTACCATAGTTTGACACCCAATAGCCGATGTATTTTTCGTGCTGGGGTGTCGTTAAACATTCATTCATTCATTCATTCATTCCGTCCCTGTGTTTTACAGTTTCATCTATGATTGTTCATCTCGGTGCATGTTTATTTTTGTTTCTTGGTTGTTGTTTTGTTGTGGGTGGGGGGGGGGGGGGGGGGGGGGGGGGGGGGGGGGGTCGGGGGGTTGGGGAGGGTTTTTTTTTGGGGGGGGGTTGTGGATTTTTTGGGGGTAATTAAAATATATTATATTATTGTTTTTAAATTAGTATTTTATATAAATTTAGGAACCAAATTAGTAATGAATATCGCAACACAATTCTATAATATATTCAACAATTTTGTTCATATACCTAGATGAATATCTAAGAAGGAAGGGAATGTTTTTTATTTTACGACGTACTCAACACATTTCATTTACGTTTATATAGGGTCAGACATATGGTTAAGGACCACACAGATATTGAGAGAGGAAACCCGCTGTCGCCATCTTATGGGCTACTTGTTTCGATTAGCAGAAAGGGATCTTTTATATGCACCATCCCACAGACAGAATACTACATACCACTATGTCGAACACTGGCTGGAACAAGAAATAGCCCAATGGGTCCACCGACGGGGATCGATCCTAGACCGACTGCGCTACAAGCGAACGCTTTACCACTGGGCTACATCCCGCCCAACACTTAAGAATGCAATTATGAATGACACCAAATGAAGGTACTGTTGGGCAAGACATTTAAATTCCTTTGAATTCTTGTGCATAGTCTTGGTGAAATTACTTTTGGTGTTTCCCAGATGTACATCAACACAACGAAAACACATTAGTTGCTCAGACGCTACAGTTCCAAGCAGGGCACTGTAGGAATCGGCATTCTTCAAGTTCCACAAAATGTCGTATTAGCCACAAACAGCGTACAATGCTTAAAATAAGCTATGCCTTTTGATCAATACAGTTCAAAATTATATTTTTTTCATTTCCATACTTGAAAGAAACTATTTAAAGTAGACTATAATGACCTTTGGGAAAAAACCACACTGGCACTAAATTAACCAGTGCGTATCCATTGAGCGGTATATATAGGAAAGCGGGGGGGGGGGGGGGGGGGGTTGCAGAGGTGTACTGGTGTGATACCACAGCACATTTTAGAACTACGGCTAGTCGAATGAATGAATGAATGAATGTTTAACGACAACATGGTCATGTCAACATTTGGTCGAGAGAGAGAGGGGGGGGGGGAGGGGGGGGGGGAGGAGGAAGAGAGAGAGAGATGTGAAACAACTGTTACCACTTATTAAAGGTATGAAACAGAATACTTGTTTAACATAACCCAACTATTTCAATTAGAACGACCATCAAAATTGCGCGAAATTTCCTTCATGTAAACGCGCACCTCTTCCTCTTTGACATAATCCTACGGGACTTTCGAAATTCCATGGGGGGGATACAATGTTACTACTAATGTTAAAGTTAAAGTTCGTTTTGTTTATCCACACCACTAGATCATATTGGGAATTATGACTCGTAGTCATCAGAGGAAACCCGCTACATTTTTTCATTAGCAGCACGGGATCTTTTATATTCACTTTATCCACAGACCGGAAAGCATTTCACCAGTTGTGGTGCACTGGTTGGAACGAAAAAAAACCATTCAGCTGAACTGATCCACTGAGGTGGTTTGATCCTGCGATGCAAGCACCTCAGGCGAGCGTTCAACTGACTGAGCTAAATCCCCCCCCCCCCCCCACACACACACCTAATGTTAAAGCAGCAAGGGATCTTTTATCTGCACTTTTCCATAGACAGGACAGTACATACCACGATCTTTAATGTACCAATCATGGAGCACAGGTTGGGAGTTGGGGCGGGGCGGAGAACTTGAATCCGCCGAGGGCAATCGATCCTTCGACCCATCGTGCCCCACGCCAACGCTGTACCACTGAGCAACATTGCGCTGCAAAAGTACAAAATGGCGAACATCGTCTTTTGTGAGATTCTTTCGCTAGTACCTACTTGTCTTCTCTATTACCAGCCGATATTCGCCTCTTCACGTGAAATCATTTGGAAAATAAAATCGTGAAGAGGCATCTTTAATTATCGGTGCAGATATGGATTAGTCTGAGCCTAGAACTACGCATTGACAGGAATCAGTTTCATCAGCCATCGACCCGAGCAATTCAACTCCATGCCGCCCGCCATTGGACGTCAGACACAAATGTGAACACGTGTTGATTATTTATGAGATTTAGGGTTTTTTTTACAAATTTGTGTGCACCTTGTTACAGGTCTGCATATAGATCAATCCTTTTTTTTCTTCTTACATTTTTCTTCTTTCTTTCTCTGTTTCTCTCTTTCTGTCGCTCTCGTCTCTGTTTTCTCCCTTTCTCTCTTTTTTCTCTCTATTTTACTCCATTACTATCCGCTCTCATTGTTCTTTTCTGTTTGTGGGAAATTGCATATAAAACATCCCTTGCTAAATTAGGAAAAATGTAGCGGGTTTTCTCTGATGACTACGTGTCATAATTACCACATGTTTGACATCCAATTGTCGACGATTAATTAATCAGTGTGTTCTAGTGGTGTCGTTAAATAAAATAAACTTAAAGTCTCATGGTCTCCTTTCTGTGTTTGTGTCTATCTATCTATGTCTGTCTGTCTGTCTGTCTGTCTGTCAATCTGTCTACCAATTCCTGCCTGCCTACCTGCCTGTCAGTCAGTCAGTCTGTCTGTCTGTTTGTATGTCTGTCTGTTTGTCTGTCTGTCTAGGATCGATCCCAATCGGTGTACCCATTGGGCTATTTCTCGTTCCAATCAGCACCCCACGACTGGTATATAAAAGGTCGTGGTATGTGCTTTCCAGTGTGTGGGATGGTGCATATAAAGATCCCTTGCTACTAATGGAAACATAATTATAGCGCTTTTCTCTCTAAGACTCGTTCGTAGAAATGACCAAATGTTTGACATCCAATAGCCGATGATTAAAGAAATCAATGTGATCTAGTGGTGTTGTTAAACAAAATAAACTTTAATAAATGAGTTTTAAATCTTAATTAGTAGTAGTCGTCGTCAAGGCCGTACCCTAATCAAAATTCGGAGGGGGGGGGGGGGCACTTTTTATAAACAAATGAAACACTATACAAATTAAACCCTGAGATGTGTAGGCTATGCCATTTTCTGGAGTTTAAAAAAGGTGATATTCTCAGGCTACGGCCCTGGTCGTTTTCAAATATGGCGTGGCTGGTAATAAAGACGTTTGATATTTGTAAACTTGGCCATACCGAGTGAGTACTATTTTCACCGACTACCGTCAACGAATGGGTCATAATATTCACTTTCCCTACAGCCACGAGAGAAAACGGTTTCTGGTGTAAGTCCATCCAGCCATTTGTCGCTAATGCTTGCTAGACTGAGTTTTACTTTAAACATTAAAACGAAATGACTACGTTGGGTACGAGTCAAAACAGTTGGCAAACGTTTAGCGAAAAAAAGTCTGGCTGAACGCAGACAGTTGGTATATCATTATCGCGTTCAACCGACATGTGCGCTCCACAGCGTTACGAAACGCTCGCTTTATACACTCTGTAGTTTTGATCATTCATCTTTATGCATCCAGGTCGGCGTGGAGTTTTTAGCTAAGCGGAAATTGAAAACAAGTGATAAAATCCAAGATTGCCATCACGGAATCATGAAAATTAACGTATTGATGCTTACTCACGACCAAATAGGATGACTGAACCCTCCTTTTATACGTCTCAGACATACAGAATCTGATTCTATCAATGATTATCGTTGGGTTTGTTTTTTAATGTACACTCCACCAATATTTCTTGTAAAACGTGTACAGACAACAACATAGCGACTATGTATATCTTTAAAATGGCGGCCAGTGACGCAAATTATTTCCATGACTGAACGAGTTAAAATTCAAGTTTGTTTAGTTTAACAACACCCCTAGAGTACATTGATTTATTAATCATCGGCTACTGGATGTCAAACATTTGGTAATAAGACCAGGACTGAAGTCTTATTAGCATATTTTAACTTCATCTAGTCCGAGATGGAGATAACAAAATGCAAATGAGACAACACGCAGAGCTATACCAAGTAAACACGTGCGTGTGTGGGTTTGTGGGTGGGTGCGCGCGCGTGTAGATTCAATATATCTGGCCCAGTGGTAAAGCGTCCGCCTGATGCGCGTCGGTCTAGGATATAATCTAGGATCGATCCCCGTCGGTGGATCCATTGGACTATTTCTCGCTCCAGCCAGTGTACCACGACTGGTACATCAAAGGCCATGGTACGTGTTATCCTGTATATAAAAAAGGTCCTTGCTATAATGAAAAAAAATGTAGCGGGTTTCCTCTCTAAGACTGTCAAAATTACCAAATGTTTGACATCCAATAGGCGATGATTAATAAAGCAATATGCTCTAGTGGTGTTGTTAAAAAAAAACTTTAAACACGTATGTGTGTGGGTTTGAGCGTGTGTGCGCGCACGTGTGTGTGTTCAAAATAGCTGTTCATGATGTATCATTTTTATTTTGTTCAGAACAAACACACATTTTAAAAAGTCCTTCATTGAACAAACAAACTTTATTTTTAAAATAAAAACCATTTTTCAGCACGTGATTTAGAGCTTTATAGCGTGTGATTCTTCATTGCTGTTTATTTCCGGCCCACTGCTCATTGCGATGTTTTCTTTTGCAACAGGAAACAAATTCCTCAAGTGTATTGGGATCGATGTCTTCCCCCGTCGATCGATCACAGAGCCCACTGCAGATAGCATGCTCACTGCGATCCCTGCAATCTGATGCCGCCGCCCAAAGCCAAACATTACATGACTGGCTAATTGCACCTGATACGCTAGAGCTATGGTTTGTTTTCGTTCTAAGGAAACACATACTCCTTGTCTGAGATGGAGATAACAAAATGAAAATGATACACCTGTCCTGCGGCGCTACTTCCACGAACCCGCCTCGGGGGTTTGTCGTCGTTAAGCCATTTAGACTTAATTAAGGCTGGTAGGTACAGGGTTCGCAGCCCGGTACCGGCTCCAACCCAGAAAGAGTTCTTAAGGGCTCAATGGGTAGGTGTAAAGCCACTACACCCTCGTCTCTTTCACTAACCAACTAACAACTAACCCACTGCCCTGGACAGACAGCCCAGATAGCTGAGGTGTGTGTCCAGGACAGCTTGCTTGAACCTTAATTGGATATAAACACAAAAATAAGTTGAAATGAAATGAAGTTGGTCTTAATTAAGGCTGGTAGGTACTGGGTTCGCAGCCCGGTACCAGCTACCACCCAGAGCGAGTTTTAACTATTCAACGGTAAAGACCACTACACCTTCATCTCTCTCACCAACCATTAACAACTAACAACTAACCATCTGTCCTGGACAGACAGCCCATATAGCTGAGGTGTGTGCCCAGGATAGCGTGTTTGAACCGTAATTGGAGATAAGCACGAAAATAACTTAAAGAAGAAGACTTCCACACAATGTCTACGACAGGTGTGCTTGGACATTTCTCTGATGGAAGCTTAAAAATGGAAGTTAAGATTAGTCTTTGTTCTGGTGTATCAAACCAGTGTTAGGAGTGGCAGTCTTCCCTCGGGGAGTATTCCAGCAAAAATACTTTTATTTAACGACACCACTAGAGCACATTGATTAATTAATCATCGTCTATTGGATGTCAGACATATGGTAATTCTGACTGGTAGTCAACAGAGAAAACCCGCTAACTGTGTCCATTAGTAGTAACAGATCTTTTATATGCACTTTCCAACAGACGGGACAGTACATACTACGGTCTTTAACCAGTTGTGGTGCACTGGCTGGAACGAGAGAAAAAATCCATTCAATTGAATGGTTCCACCGAAGTGATTCGATCCTGTGACGCAAACACCTCAGGCGAGCTATCAACCGACTGAGTCATATCCCGCCACCACTAGAGCACATTGATTCATTAATGATCGGCTATTGTTTGTCAAAATATTGGGTAATTTTTGACACGTAGTCGTCAGAGGATACCCGCTAAAGACAATATCTTGGTGTCCAGAATTGTGATGATACTGGATTTATAAGTACTTTTATAAAATTATATCGAGTCACCGGTCTTAGAGAAGAAACCCACAACATTTTGTCATTAGTAGCAAGGAATATTTTATATGCACCATCAAACAGGGTACTTTTATACATCCTATATTGAGTCACTGGGGTGTCTTAGAGAGGAAACCCATACATTTTTCCATTAGTAGCAAAGGATCTTTTATATGCACTATCACACAGAGATAATAACATGCACATCGGCCTTTGATATACTAGTCGTGGTGCACTGGAACAAGAAATAGTGCAATGGGTCCACCGGCGGGGATCGATCCTCGACCGACCGCACACCAGACGAGCGCGTGATCACTGAACTACATCACATCCTTCATACACTTCCACAATGCATATATCAGGCGAGTCGTTGGTAATGATTTGCAAAGCATGTACAACTAAAATGATATAGCGACGTTTAGAAGTGTGTAACAGGTTTACGGTCAGGATTTAACATTTATTTTCGGAACACTTAAGAGCTATTTTCCGAGGTGACGCATTAAAATGATGTATTATGGTGTGTCCTATTTCTACCCTGTTTATAACGTATTATATCTTTTTATATCCATTGAGCTCTGTCTTGTTCAGGTTAGGTTGACAATGTATCTCTCTCTCTCTCTCTCTCTCTCTCTCTCTCTCTCTCTCTCTCTCTCTCTCTCTCTCTCTCTCTCTCTCTCTCTCTCTCTCTCTCTCTCTCTCTCTCTCTCTCTCTCTCTCTCTGTGTATGTATGTGTGTGTGTGTGTGTGTGTGTGTGTGTGTGTTTCGAAAGTTAGCGGGGGGGGGGGGGGGGGGGGACTACATATTTTTTTGTTTAGGGCAGATACTCTTGATTTGTAATTCCAGCTACCGGTAATGCACCGTATGACGTCACTGCTTCCTAAGCAACGCTATATCGACTTGCATTCTTATGTCATTTGTCACGAAACCAACTAACATTGGAACTACCTGTAATTATCTACAACTAATTTGGGCCTTGATTATAAACCTATTTCACGATTACTTTTCAAAGTGTTTCTTTGATGTATACCGATAATGATGAAACTGACCTGCTGTTATTTCCGTTTTTTAAAAAAGGAAAAGAAAAGCCTATAATTTTTTCTAATTACGTAATATCTACAACGTACTTCAAAAAGGTAAAAAATATGTTGATATAATTAGAAATAACTGTACCGGAAATACTGCCATTGTCGTTAAATTGAAGTAACTTGGATACATGTTTATGCCCTGAAGTGTTATTGTCGATAAATATTAATCAAAGATATATATAGTTTTTAATTGCTTAATAATTCTAAAACAAAGCAGTGGCGGGATGCAGCTCGCGGGTAGAGGAAAGGAAATGTGTCATTTAACGACGCACTCAACACATTTCATTTACGGTTATATGGCGTCGGTCATATGGTTAAGGACCACACAGATATTGAGGGAGTAAACCCGCTGTCCCCACTTGATGGGCTACTTTTATCGATTGGTTGCAAAGGATCTTTTATATGCCCCTTCGCGTGCTGTAACCTCACCGTGGTGCAGGGGTGTAACATTCTCTTTGAGAATGGCCAATACAGCACAAATTGAAATTTCGAGTAAAAGTCAGTATCTATCTGTGATATTTGTATTTTTGCATATATTTTATATTGATGTTGATCATCACTTTATTTGTTTGCATTACCATAGTTTGACACCCAATAGCCGATGTATTTTTCGTGCTGGGGTGTCGTTAAACATTCATTCATATATCCATTCATTCTTTTATATGCACCATCCCATAGATAGGATAGCACATACCACGGCATTCCATGTACCAGTCGTGGTGCACTGGCTGGAGCGAGAAACAGACCAATGGGCCCACTGACAGGAATCGATCCCAAACCGATCGTGCATCAAGCGAGCTCTTTACCACTGTCGATAGTAGAGTTCTCGACAATAGTCTATATTATATTTCTCTACATTAACAAATATTTTGCATAAAGCAAACATGACAGAAGTATTAAAAACATACTGATGTTTATAACGGACAATAAACAAAAATAAAAAATAAAAGAAAGGAATAAACAGACAGACAGGGGCATACATGGAGAGAGAGAGAGAGAGAGAGAGAGAGAGAGAGAGAGAGAGAGAGAGAGAGAGAGAGAGAGAGAGAGAGAGAGAGAGAGAGGGGGAGAGAGAGAGAGGAGAGAGAGAGAGAGAGAGAGAGAGAGAGAGAGAGAGAGAGAGAGAGAGAGGAGAGGAGGGAAAGAGAGGGGGTAGGGAGGGAAAGTACTTCTTATATTTAAAAAAAAAATTCATACATTATTTAGTAATAGCCTTCTCATTCCAGCCAGTACACTACGACTGGTATATCACAGGCCGTGGTATGTGATTTCCTGTTTGTGAAATAGTGCATATAAACGACCCCTTGCTGCTAATGGAACAATGTAGAGGGTTTCCTCTCTAAGACTATACGTCAAAATTACCAAATGTTTGACATCCAGTAGCCGATGATTAATAAATCAATGTGCTCTTCAAACTTTAGAAATATTCAAAAGCAAAACCAAAATCTATGAAAAATCAATTCATTTCGAAACGCTTGCTATTAACTATACACTCCCCGACATTTCCCACTATTGTGTTAATTGTATCCAGATGTTTTTCCTATGGTTTGCAACAAAAAAAAATCATTTGAACTTTAATATTGTTGATGAGTATCACAAAGCCGAATTAAATCATCCTTTGTGAACGGTATTTCGAAGATAGATTGTTTTCCCTGGAGCGTCAGGCAACACACGATAGTTATTTCAATTTAATTGCTACTCATCAAACATGTCTCATCAATATAGAGAAAACGGTTATTTTTTCCCCTCTCTTCTCCTCTTTATTCTAGTTTCATCTAATCCTTATAGTTATTTTTAGATTCTGCGATTTTTAATGCAAATATGTCATACCCACGTATTATGTATATGTCAAGGATTCATTTGAAATGATGATATAATGTTTACGATCAAGTACCACCGGTCTCTGGTCCACAATGAACTCGAGTTTTCCTTTTATTCTCTTTTTTTTTTTTTTTTTTTTAATTTTCTTTTTCTTTTTCTTTTTCACTTTTCTTTTTCACTTTTCTTTTAATATTGTTGGGAGTTTGGGACTGCATTTTTAGGAGGAAGCGTTTTGTGCTGTTTTGGATTTTTTTTGCTTTGTTGTTGGATTTTGTTTGTTGTTTGTTGAAAGTTTTTTGTAATGTTTTTTTTTTTTTTTGTCGTTTGTTGTGTGTTTTTTTGTTTTTAGGAAGCGTGTTTCTTTCTAGATATTAGCTGTTGTTTTTATTTTTGTGGGGATGTGTGTGTATATGGGGGGTTGGGGGGAGGTGAGGGTTGGGGGGGGTTATTGCTTTTTGTGATACAAAATTAGAAAAACTCAACGTCCAATTTGTAACAAAAAAAAAGAAAGACAAATGTAATAAATCAAAAAAATAAAATAAATAAGAACTTTTCAATTCTAGAGCTACAATGTTTTTTGTTGTCTGCACTGAGGAACAGTATTATTGTAAAATTCTAGGAGAGGCCTTAATATACGCATTAGGCTGCTGGCCAATCGTTAAACCGCTTATTTTAGACGGTAATAAAATGTTTAAATCAAATAGTCTAATCCATGTGAGAAAACAAAATTAAAAACGAACTATACCTGAAGCATACAGTTTAATCATCTGCTAATAGCCTGTGGCCTAATTCACAAAGCTCTCTTAAACTCGCTTAAACTCTCTTAAGCTCACTTAAACTCTCTTAAGCTCGCTTAAACTCTCTTAAACTCTCTTAAGCTCTCTTAAGAGACGTCATATCATCATTGTCAGTCTGGGTTTTTTATTGCATTGCATTACACGAGGACCGGCCTCGGTGGTGTCGTAGTTAGGCCATCGGTCTACAGGCTGGTAGGTACTGGGTTCGGATCCCAGTCAAGGCATGGGATTTTTAATCCAGATACCGACTCCAAACCCTGAGTGAGTGCTCCGCAAGGCTCAGTGGGTAGGTGTAAGACCACTTGCACCGACCAGTGATCCATAACTGGTTCAACAAAGGCCATAGTTTGTGCTATCCTGCCTGTGGGAAGCGCAAATAAAAGATCCCTTGCTGCCTGTCGTAAAAAAAGAGTAGCCTATGTGGCGAAAGCGGGTTTCCTCTAAAAAAAAAACAGTATCAGAATGACCATATGTTTGACGTCCAATAGCCGATGATAAGATAAAAAAATCACAATGTGCTCGTCTTTAAATAAAACAAACGTTAACTTTTTTTGCACTACACGATTACAAACTAGCCCGAGATAATTGCGACACTTGGTGAAGAAATACCAGTGTCTCCACAGCATGCATTTTTTAAACAATTAAACATCAACAGAGTACAATTTACTTGTTTGAGCGCAAGTTTAAAGGTGTAGTGTTACCATTACCAGTGGGACATTTCACTAATTTGTTTTATTTATTTGTTAAAAGTTTCTTTTGTTGAACGACACCACTAGAGCACATTAATGTATCATTGACCTGCTACTGGATGTCAAACAGTTGGTAATTCTGATATATGGTCTTAGAGAGGAAACCCGCTACATTTATTACTTTAATAGAAAGGGATCTTTTATATACACCATCCCACAGACAGAATAGCACATGCTACGGCCTTTGATATACCAGTCATGGTGCACTGGCTGGAGCGAGAAACAGCCTAAGGATTGATCCACTGACAAAGATTGATCTTAGACCAACCGCACGTCAAGCGAACGCTTTACCACTGAGCTACGTCCCTCCACTGGCAGACGAAACCCAGTGCCTCCACATAGGATTCGCTTTTAAACAGTTAACATCAGATTGCACTATGCTCGTTTGAGCCCAAGGTTAAAGCTGTTATATTACAGTTAGAAGTGGCTAATTTCACTATTTTTATATGTATTTGTAATAAATAACTACTAATTAGTTGACTCACATAATCTTTCCAAAAATAACCCTGGAATATCGAATAGTGTAATACGCTTGTGTTCCGTGAAAACAAAATAGTAAAGTTTGCTTTGTTTAACGACACCATTAGAGTACATTGATTTCTTATTCATTGGCTATTGGATGTCAAACATTTAGTGATTTTGACATATCGTCTTAGAGAAGAAACCCGCTATATTTTACCATTTTCTATTTTCTGTTATATGAACCATCCCACAGACCGGATAGCACAAACCACGGCCTTTGATATACAAGCTGTGGTGCACTGACTGAAACCAAAAAAAATAGCCCAAAGGGTCCACTGACAAGGATCGATCCTAGGCCAACCGCATATCAGGCGAACGCTTTACCACTGGGCTATATCTCGCCCGTTTATTTATTTGCAATAAATAACTGCAAATTAATCGACCCCACGCATAATCTTAACAAAAATAACCCTGGAATATCAAATAGTGTAATATGCTTGTACGTCGTGAAAAAAAAAAAAAAAAAAAAAAAAAAAAAAAAAAACCAGGGTGGCATTCAATACGACAAGGGGCTGTGCGTAGCCCAGTGGTAAAGCGTTCGCTTGATGCGCAGTCAGTTTAGGATCGATCCCCGTCGGTGGCCCCATTGGGCTATTTCTCGTTCCAGCCAGTGCACCACGACTGGTGTAACAAAGGCTGTGGTATGTACTACCCTGTCTGTGGGATGGTGCATATAAAAGATCCCTTGCTTCTAATCAAAAAGAGTAGCCCATGAAGTGGTGACAGCCAACCGGTTTCCTTTCTCAATATCTGTGTGGTCCTTAACCATATGTCTGACGCCATATTATAACCGTAAATAAAATGTGTTGAGTGCATCGTTAAATAAAACATTTCCTTCTTTTCTTCCTTCAGTACGACTACTAGATCCCTGTCTTATTATATCATAACAAATGTTATAAAATCGGCCAATCCATAAATTGTAACAAAATAACTGCATGGGGTTGTCAGAGACAGATACGTCGCACGAAGACCGCGAATTTATCAGCAACATCGCCTGGAATAACGTTATCGAGTGTTCGACTCAAGTCAATGCACCCATTTCCGTCGACGTCCACTACAGATATTTCACTAATTATTTAAATTATTCAGAAGTAATTTTATGGGAATATGGTTGATAAGTTGCAGTTAAAGTTTGTTTCGTTTAGAGCACATTGGCATATTAATAATCGGCTTTTGGATATCAAACATTTGGTAAATCTGAGAGGAAACCCGCCACAATTTTCCATCAGCAGTAAACGATCTTTTATATGCACTTTCCCACAGACAGGAAAGCACACACCGCGGTCTTTGACCAGTTATGGTGCACTGCTTGGTACGAGAAAAACCCAATCAGTTGAATGGATCCACGGAGGTACTTCGATCCTGCGACGCAAGCACCTCAGGCGAGCGCTCAACCGACTGAGTTAAGCCCCCACCCCCACCCTCCCCCACCCTCCCCGGGTATATGGTTTTAGTTATAATGCTGATATTTCTGAACAAAAGTTAACATATTGCGTATATAATTTTGGTACAGGATAAGACATACTATGGTTTTGAATTAGGAAAAAAACCTAATTGGTTTGTCTCCTGAACGGAAATGAACCTGCAGTCCTTCGCACATGACGAGAGCACACGATCAATAGATGGATGGATGGGTGTGTGGTCGGACAGACGGAGAGACAGACTGACTGACTGACTGACTGAAGAAATGAATGAATGGATGGATGGATGGATGGATGGATGGATGGATGGATGGATGGATGAATGAATGAATGATGAATGAATGGATGAATGAATGAATGAATGAATGAATGAACGAATAAATAAATTAATTAATTAATTAATCCCCCGTGTATCTTCTGTTAGCAGTTCACTGAATCAGAACAACTCCTGCCAAATACACATTTATCTTAAATACATTTTGACATTAACAGATTTCAGTTAAAATTAGAATAATAAATTTTCCACTACACAATTTCCCGGACTGCCAAGATCGGGTCAAATTGGTTTGAGACGTTTACATTTGGTCGCGCGACCCGCCCGCACGATCGGTCCTTGTGAGGTCTCGAGAGTATGAAGTTTGATTTAACAGTAATGAAGATAAGACTTGCGCCAGGCCGTCCTTGGCAGCCCAAGACCTATCGAGACCTATCGATTCTGTAAAAGATGGCATCTCTTAGTTACTTACCGGAAGCGGACTGTCCGAGGCATGCTGGTCGAGTGCTGGTTGAAGGGAAATTCCGATTCAGAGTCCGTTTAATGAAAACACTCTTTAGATGACTTCAAAGTAGGGAACTTGAATCTGATAAAAAAAAAAGTGACGAAAAAGAGAATAAATAAATGTGTTAAGTACTTGTGATATACGGTTTTATGTAAAATGTATACAATATTTATTTCGTTGACCATTCTGTTTTATGTCGATTGTCAGTGCTATAAGTTTTAATTTAAAGTTTTAAATACTTTTGTTGGTGGTGTTGTTGGGTTTTTTTTTTTTTGGGGGGTGGGGGGTTGTGGTGTGTGTGTGTGTGTTTTTTTTGGGGGGGCGTTTGTTGTTGTTGTTGTTTTTTGGGGCGGTGTTTGTTGGGGGTTTTGGGGGGGGTGTTTTGTTTGGGGGTTTTCTGGGGGTTTTTTTTGGAGGGGTTCTTTTTAGACCTTAGAAACACATATCATTTGTCATTGTCATTTATATTCCAAAGCTAGTATGGTTAAACACATTAACGGGACATCGTCAGATGAAATAAGAACAACAAAAATAAGTTAATAAATAAAATAAATGTTTAAAAAGCAAACAAATAAAAACTGAAATCCATTGTTCACCACGCAAGAACTCGATTATTGAGTTTTATCCCACTCCCAATAAATTTAAAGTTTGTTTTGTTTAACGACACCACTAGAGCACATTGATTAATTAATCATCGGCTATTAGGTGTCAAACATTTGGTAACTCGTAGTCGTAACTCGTAGTCATCAGAGAAAACCTACTACATTGTTCCTAATGTAGCAAGGGATCTTTTATATGCACTTTTGCACACACAGAAAAACACATACCATGGCCTTTGACTAGTTGTGGTGCACTGGTTGGAACGAGAAAAAAACAATCAACAGAATGAATCCACCGAGGTGGTTCGATCCTGCGACGCAAACACCTCAATCGAGCACTCAACCGACTGAGCTAAATCCCGCCTCCCACCCCTAATACCAGGATACCAACTTCTAGTTCACTAAGTGCTAACCGTTCACATTGTTTGAATTTTTTTTATAAAGATTGATGCTGGGATATGTACTGAAGAAAGAAATGTTTTTTAAAACATTGCCACGATACGACGCATCACTAAATGAAATGGTATCAAATGTTTGGAAGAAAACAACAACTGACATCAGTCAAGAGAGAAAGAAAGAAATATTTTATTTAACGACGAACTCAACACATTTTACTTACGGTTATATGGCGTCAGACATATGGTTAAGGACCACACAAATTTTGAGAGGAAACCCGCTGTCGCCACTACATGGGCTACTCTTTCCGATTAGCAGCAAGGGATCTTTTATTTGCACTTCCCACAGGCAGGATAGCACAAACAATGGCCTTTGTTGAACCAGTTATGGATCACTGGTCGGTGCAAGTGGTTCACACCTACCCATTGAGCCTTGCGGAGCTCTCACTCAAGGTTTGGAGTCAGTATCTGGATTAAAAATCCCATGCCTCGACTGGGATCCGAACCCATTACCTACCGGCCTGTAGACCGATGGCCTACCACGACGCCACCGAGGCCGGTTCAGTCAAGAGAGAACACCAGTCCTAAGTTCAGCCAGACCGAGCAGAAAAAATCTTCCGCTTGACTGGTTTATGCGCTTAATGGTAAACCAAATGGCCATATCCGGTAAACCAAATGGCAACGATGGGAACCAGTCAAATAGTTCGCGAACGTTAGCGAAACGTTAGCTGGCGGTACTTGGGGTCGGACTGATTTCTGCAAAACCGAGCAGAAAAAACCGTTCGGTAGACTGGTTTATGCGATTAATAGCCATATCAGGAACCAATCAAATAGTTCGAGAACGATAGCGAAACGTTAGCTGGTTGAACTTTTTGATCGGTTGGGCAGAAAATGCTCATCTTTCGCGAATACGCCCGGTGTCATTATTGTTTTGACGGTGGTTAATGAGTGCTTGACACCATAACTGATTCTGCAGATTTATATTTGTCAAACCAGTCTTGAGATCGGCTATCCTTCCAAAAAGTAGTACGGGCATATCGTGCTTCTAAGTGGCAATCCTCCTAACGAAGAAACAGAGGCAACTAAGTGGTAGTCCTACAGATAAAGTAGAACATATATCACCATGGAAAGTAGCAGTCTTCATAGAGATAGAGTAAATGATGGATCATCCTGATAAGTGGCAGTCTTCCTGAAAGGAAAGGAGAAATCATCCTGATAAGTGAGTCCAACAGATAAAGGATTATCATCTTGGTGTGTGGCAGTTTTTTATAGACAAAATAAAGGATGTATCATCCTGATAACTGGAAGTCCTCTTACCGATAAAGTAAAGGATTATCGTCCCGATAAACGGCAATCCTTCTATAAGGTACAGGATTATTGATAAGCGGTAGTTTTCCTACAGATGAAGTACAGGATGTATCTTTGTGATAAATGGCAGTCTTCCAATAGCATAGAACTGATGTAGGTTCCTGGTAAATGGCAGTCCTCTTACCAAATATATGAATGAATGAATGTTTAACGACACCCCAGCACCAAATATATGTTTATCTTACTTGTGGATGAAAGTCATCCTAGAGATAAAGTTTGTTGTTTTTAACGACACCACTGGAGCGCATTGATTAATTAATCATCGGCTATTGGAGGTCAAACATTTGGTAATTCAGACTCGTAGTCATCAGAGGCAACCCGCTACATTTTTTCTAATGCAGCAAGGGATCTTTTATATGATTTTTCCCACAGACAGAAAAACACATACCACCACGGCTTTTGTCCAGTTGTGGTGCATGGATTCGTAGAGATAAAGTACAGGGTGTATCTTTCTGTCAAGCGGAAGTCCTCATCTAGCAGAGTAGTGACGATGTATCTTCCTCGCAGACTTACCATAGACGGAACACTTGACTGATTCACGGCAGGTCCCGATTTCTTTGTGGCGGTGCAAGAAGGATGTATGGTCTATTAAATTATCTCCTCGGTGATGGCAGTGTAACAAAGATGTATGGTCTAGTAAATGGTCTCCTCTGTATAGCAGTCCTCTTTATGGCGGTGCAAGAAGGGCGTATGGTCCATTAAAGGACCTCCTCGGGAATGGCTGACCTCCTATAGACGAGGTACTGGATAGAGATCCATGGAATCAACCACTATTTTGCCAAATGCCCATTCGACTCTACATTGTGCTGAGATACGGTTTTGACTGCGGATAACCGTTTTGTCGTTCAGATGTGAACGCCAGTTTCTGCAGAGATATCAGTTTGAACACGCTAATGGTTTTATAGTTCATATTGACATTAAAAAATATAAGCATAAAATTACATTTTCCTTTTAATTACAATCCTTTTATTTTCAATACGACATAAAATAAAATCCATATAATCATGTGTTGCTTGGTTACCAGATTTAAGTCCTTTTTTGCCTTTCCGCTTTTTTAATTGCCTGTGACGTCTTTTGAGGATGTATCTTTTGGAGTGTAAGCGAATTTATAGATACTAAAAAAAATTAATACGTCTTATATGGCACCATTCCCTATTGATTTTTGTTCCATATTCTCCTCCTCTCTATTTCATTAGCTACGCGCGATTGGGCACCATGCTAATCGTTCCTGTCATTAACGACTGTTTACATTAAGGCTACAATGTTTCCTGTTCTTTGTGTCCCATTGGTTCCGACCACCGACGGAATCGATCAAAGGGATTTGAAATCATGTTGCGTAAACTTGCGTGTTCAAATTCGCAAAATTATGTTGTGTGCGACCTAGATAGTGATGGTTTTAGGCGATTAAAGAGGTCAGGGAAGGAATGGGATGAGGAATGGAAGCACCGGAATAGAGAAGGAGATATATGGAGAGAGAGAGAGAGAGAGAGAGAGAGAGAGAGAGAGAGAGAGAGAGAGAGAGAGAGAGAGAGAGAGAGAGAGAGAGAGAGAGAGACAGACAGACAGACAGACAGACAGAGAAAGAGAGAGACAGAGAGAGAGGAGGAAGAGAGAGCGAGAGACAGAGAGACAGGGGGAGAGACAGAGGGAGAGACAGAGAGAGGAGGAAGCAAGAGAGAGAGAGAGAGAGAGAGAGAGAGAGAGAGAGAGAGAGAGAGAGAGAGAGAGAGAGAGAGAGAGAGAGAGAGAGAGAGAGAGAGAAGAGAGAGAGAGAGAGAGGGGGGGGGGAAGGAAGAGAGAGAGAGAGATGTGAAACAATTGTTACCACTTATTAAAGGTATGAAACAGAATACTTCTTTAACATAACCCAACTATTTCAATTAGAACGACCATCAAAATTGCGCCAAATTTCCTTCATGTAAACGCGCACCTCTTCCTCTTTGACATAATCCTACGGGACTTTCAAAATTCCATACCACCAATTACACCCCGCCTGTCACCAACATTGGACTGCTGGTGCTCCCTTGCACTTGTCAGTGCAGGCGTCCCTTCTCTAACCCTCCACCAACTCTGTCCTGTCCTGGACAGAGGGAACCGGCCAAGGCCGGTCCCTGTGACCAGGATAGGCGTGTGCTACAACAGCTTGCTCTGAATGTGCACGTAAATCTCTTTCTCGTTCTCGTTCTCGTAACATAACCTGAGCGCATTTATAATCAATGAGTTTTATTTGTCTGTCACATGGCCTCCAGTCATGGGTGACCTAGCGTCAGCTGCCTTTTGGATCAGACAAAATTTAAAAAAAGACAGGAGTTCAGACTAAATGTATGATTATCAAAATACGTATACGTATACGTCTGACGAAATAGCGGAAGTTTAAACTTTAAACTGTTCCGAAGTATTATTAAACAAAATGTTCTCTCCTTTAAAACACCCCTAATTCCAAACATGATCCTGTGTTTATGGTGGTTACATACTTCTCTTTCAGGAACCTTGTCACCGCCCTCGGTGGAATAGTGGTTAAGCAAATGATTTAAAGCTTGTAGATACCTACCGGGTTCGCACCCCAGTGTCGGCTGGTAGGTACTGGGCTCGCAGTCCGGTACCGGCTCCCACCCAGAGCAAGTTTTAAAACGACTCAGTGTGTGCCCAGGACAGCGTGATTGAACCTTAATTGGATATAAGCACGAAAATAAGTTGGGAAGAATGAATGAATGAATTATTTAATTAAAAACCGAAAGCTCCTTGGTATATCTCCCTGAACAATTGATATCTGAAGTGTATGTAAGGACAAAGTGCTTGGTCTTTAATTGGCTAAAAGCACGAAATTTTAGTTAGGGGAAAAAAAGAAATGTCATGCCAATACTTCCTGAACATTTGATAAAACTGTGTATGCCCATGACAGCGTGCTTGAACTTTAATTGAATATAAATACGAAAATCAAGTTAATGAAAAAAAAGTTCCCTGGCATCTCCTCCTGAACAGTTGATGAAACTGTGTGTGCCCAGGACAGCGTGTGTGAACATTAATTGGAAAACACGAAAATCAAGTTAATAAAAGGTAAAATACATCTCTTCGTGAACAACTAATAAAATTGTGTGTGCCCAGGACAGCGTACTTGAACCTTAAAATCAAGTTAATGAATAAAAAGGTAAAATACATCTGAACAATTGAAAAAGCTGTGTTTGCCCATGACAGCGTGCTTGAACCTTAATTGAATATAAACACACAAAAATCAAGTTAATGAAAAAAGAAAGGTCGCTGGTATTTCTTAGTGGACAACTGGTCAAAGTGATCTGGGACCGCACATCGAGATTGTTGTGTCTCCGTGTTACGTATGGATCGACCTAATGTGATTTCCCTCCAGGTTTTATAGCTGTCTTTCTGACGCTTTGCCCTTCACGTTAACGGCAGTGATGGTTCTTTTTTGATTTCACAGAGGATGTTGCGAGTAATTGTATTATCTAAAATGAGGTCCAGAGGCAAGGAGAAACCTGTAATTTCCATATCTTCGAAATCCGTATTTGACCTGGGAGACATGAAGACTGTTTAATTAAGAAAAAACTTTAATTTCATTAAACAGTGCGTTCATGGTTTTACAAACCAATTCTTGTTGTTGTTGTTTTTTTATGAGAGAGTTGAGCGGGGTGATCTTAGTATCAAGTACTACCTTAATTACTTTATTTACTTATTTAAAACAAAGAACACTTGGAGGAGGTATTGCCTACTCTAACCGGAAATAGTAGATAACATGCATGTGACAACAGCATTATTTTATGTTTAGAACACTTACAAATGTCACAATTAAATCGTTTGTTAAAGGGACATTCCCGAGTTTTACCGGCCTCGGTGGCGTCGTGGTTAGGCCATCGGTCTACAGGCTGGTAGGTACTGGGTTCGGATCCCGGTCGAGGCATGGGATTTTTAATCCAGATACCGACTCCAAATCCTGAGTGAGTGCTCCGCAAGGCTCAATGGGTAGGTGTAAACCACTTTCACCGACCAGTGATCTATAACTGGTTCAACAAAGGCCATGGATTGTACTATCCAGCCTGTGAGAAGCGCAAATAAAAGATCTCATGCTGCTAATCGGAAAGAGTAGCCCATGTAGTGGCGACAGCGGGTTTGCTCTCAAAATCTGTGTGGTCCTTAACCATATGTCTGATGCCATATAACCGTAAATAAAATGTGTTGAGTGCGTCGTTAAATAAAACATTTCTTTCTTTCATTCCCGAGTTTGCTGCAATTTTTAAGATGTTATCTACTAACAGAGACTTTTTGACGACTGTAATTATACATCAAATATATTTGTCTGCATAAAATATTAGTGGCTGTATATTAAACGTGTTTCTGATCGTTCTAATATTTGTACTAGGTTAAATTTCATTTTATTTCCTAAAAATGATTTTTTTAGTACGTATGAAATTATTTGAAGACAAAATCCAGTTTGGGCTTCTTACAAATATTAAGACGACTAGAAACACATTGAATATACAGACACTGATATTCTAAACAAGAAAATATATTTAATATGTAAGTTTAATCGTAAAAATATTTTATTAGTCGGAAACATCTTACAATGCAGCAAACTCGGGAATGTCCCTTTAATACGCCTACCTAGATCAACCGACTAGTCATTTCATTATTTCGTAAGTTACACTGACTTATTAATCATCTACTGTTGGATTTGATAGCCCTGAAGAAAGTCTTTAGTTTTAGAGAAAACCCACTACATTTTTTTCCATTAAAGGGACATTCCTGATTTTGCTACATTGTAAGATGTTTTCGACTAATAAAATAGTTCTACGATTAAAATTACATATTAAATATATTTTCTTGTTTAGAATATCAGTGTCTGTATATTCAATGTGTTTCTGGTCGTCTTAATATTTGTAAGAAGCCCAGACTAGAATTTGTCTTCAAATAATTTCATACGTACGAGAAAACAATATTTTAGGAAATAAAATGAAATTTAACCTAGTATAAATATTAGATCGATCAGAAACACGTTTAATATACAGTCACTAATATTTTATGCAGAAAATATAGTTGATATTTAATTACAATCGTGAAAAAGTCTCTGTTGGTCGATAACATCTTAAACATTGCAGCAAACTTAGGAATGTCCCTTTAACAGTAAGATATTTTTTATGTGCACTTTCCCACAGACAGGACAATACATACCACATAATTGATATACAAATGGTGGAGCATGGGTTGAGATGCAAAATATATCGTAGAAAACATTGTTCAATTTGTTGAGTCCTGTTAGTCCTATTTGTTTGTTTTTATTTTCTTAGGGTTTCCTCGAATATATGCAAAATATATTGTAGAAAACATTGTTCAATTTGTTTAGTCCTGTTAGTCCTTTTTTTGTTTGTTTGTTTGTTTTGGTTTTGTTAAGGTTTCCTCGAATATATGCAAAATATATAGCACTGGACTTGTGTCTACCTTTACTCTATAGATATGTTTTGAAACAACATAAGATTATTATAAATGTAATATTCTCTATATAAGTATATACATAATAATGTAAAAAAAAAAATTAAACATACACACAAATATATTTTTTTAAAATCCACATCGAATCATGCTTGGTAGTTTGAGAAATCTTCATGCATCTTTATGGGGTTTTTCAGGAGCTAATCATGAAGCCAAACATTGATCGCAAAAGTCTTAGAAATATTGCTTAATAATGGATAGAAACTGGGAGTGAAAAATCGAACAAGTGTATGAAAAATTGATGTCGGTCTAACAGACGTGTGTCACTTGGGAACGCTTGTAGAAGTTCTAAGTGCACTGTGTCTGCAAGAACACACATCTATCAACAGTCCAACTGTGAATACAATGTATACAAATATACCAGTGTAAACTGTTACTGTACAGCACACGAAGCAACCAGTGTAAACAGTTTCACCTAGTAAAAAAGGCTATATTAAAAGGAGTATTTACATGACAAATGTAAATGCAACCAACCAAGTTATAAATTGGGTTAGCTTTCATACGTTGACGTGGTAAATGTTTGCCAGAGTTATATTTGTAATTGGAGTATGGAATAGGGTTGAAACAAAATCGGCTTAATTGCATATAAACGTCGAACATTAAAGGGACATTCCCGAGTTTGCTGCATTGTAAGATGTTTCCGACTAATAAAATATTTCTACGATTAAACTTACATATTAAATATATTTTCTTGTTTAGAATATCAGTGTCTGTATATTCAATGTGTTTCTAGTCGTCTTAATATTTGTAAGAAGCCAAACTGGATTTTGTCTTCAAATAATTTCGTACGTACGAAAAAATAATTTTTAGGAAATAAAATGAAATTTAACCTAGTACAAATATTAGAACGATCAGAAACACGTTTAATATACAGCCACTAATATTTTATGCAGAAAAATATATTTGATATGTAATTACAGTCGTTAGAAAGTCTCTGTTATTCGATAGCATCTTAAAAACTGCAGCAAACTCGGGAATGTCCCTTTAATCGGAGATGCATTTAAATCGGGTTATATTATATGTCGTGTTGGAACACGTTTAACACGTTCTTGTTTGATTGTTTTGGTTTTTGTTTGTTTGATTGTTTCTTTCTTTCTTTCTTGTTTGCTTGTTTGTTTTGTGCTGATTTTTTGTTTGTTTGTTTTTGTTTTGCTTGTTTGTTTGTTTATTGTTCTTGGTTTTTTGCCTGTGTTTTTTTTTTTTGGTGTGTGTGTGTGTGTGTGTGTGTGTGTTGTTTTGTTGTTGGTTTCTGCTGGCCTACAATAGCTTGTTTAAGGTTCCTTTACACTTAAAGGGACATGCCTGAGTTTGCTGCAATGTTTAAGATGTTATCTACTAACAGAGACATTTTAACGATTGTAATTACATATCAAATATATTTTTCTGCATGATATATTAGTGGCTATATATTAAACGTGTTTCTAGGTTGAATTTCATTTTATTTCCTAAAATATTTTTTTTCATACGTACGAAATTATTTGAAGACAAAATCCAGTTTGGGTTTCTTACAGATATTAAGACACATTGAATATACAGACACTGATGTTCTAAACAAGAAAATATATTTAATATGTAAGTTTAATCGTAGAAATATTTTATTAGTCGGAAACATCTTACAATACAGCAAACTCAGGAATTTCCTTTTAATATATAATATGTACTTCCTAAACACAGAAATTTATAAACTTTGGTATTTTAAAATACAATTAGCGGGCTACTGACTGAAGCGATGTTTTGTCCAGTAAAGGATCTCCTCGGGAGTGGCAGTCCTCCTATAGTCTAGATAGAAATTTATGGAATTCACCACTATTTTGCCAAAAATAACACCCAAAATTTGTTCTGGACGAAGATGTGCAAATATGCTTTAGTGGTGTCGTTAAACAAAAACACTTTCACTTTCTACTAATGACACCCCAAATTTGTTCTGGACGAAGAAATACAAATGTGTTCTAGTGGTGTCGTTAAACTAAAGCAAACTTTCACTTTCTACCAATGACGGAGATAAAAATGTGTTCTAATGGTTTCATTAAATAAAAGCATACTTTCACTTTCTACCAACGACGCTCAAAAAATCTGTTCTGGACGGACAGCTACAAATGCTACACCATGGCGTGGTGAAGGAACAGTAACAGCGCCAAATGAGATTAAATCATCTAATCTTCTACAAACTGCATTGGTCGTCAACACTATACAACTTGAAGATAAATTAATTTGGTGTTAGGTTAGGGATGCAAAGCGTCTGTTGCTCAACACTCTTGTGAATAGGCCCACAACTATTCGTTGCCTTTTGCGTGACTATAACAGTTCCGGTCAGTTTTCAGTAAGACAAAAATTATTTTCGCTTATAGAATATTAAAACGGCCAAGCCTGATTGCAGTTTTCGTTTGGCGTGAACAGAACTGAAGTTTATGGAATTGGATTATCGGCCCGCCCTCTAGGGAGCGATAGCTGTATAGACCTGTCAAGACCCGATAACTCACATTGTGTGAATATTAACAAGTTTAGCTTTCCCGTTTTCCAAGTTAAGCACCCTATCCACAGTACATTTAACGTGAAAAGATCGGTAATGGTAATGTGAAATTGTTCACGGTTGCGTGCATATGTGCATATACACATAGACATTTTGCTAATTTTAGGAACATTGATGCTGTTTAAATCCAATGTTAAATTTGTGACATTTCAAACTTATACCATAGCGATTCCATTGTTTATTCTATTGGAATTATAATTATCTATACTATTGAAATTAACAATTTGCATACAAGGATTTGTGCTTATAAAAGTGTAATGTCTAAACTCAATGCTTTAACGCAAAATGATAACAATTTAATTCGAATTTAACATGAACGCTCCAAGGTGACACCCATACGATGATTGTGATGCACGGTGTTTACTGCAAGCGAGTCTACACTCCCACTTCTTTTATTACCGGCTAAACTCTATACAGTACGTAATATGAAGTGTCATACACTATTAAAGGGACATTCTTGAGTTTGCTGCAATTTTTAAGATGTTATCGACCAACCGAGACTTTTTAACGATTGTAATTACATATCAAATATATTTTCTGCATAAAATATTAGTGGCTGTATGTTAAACGTGTTTCTGAGCGTTCTAATATTTGTATTAGGTTAAATTTCATTTTATTTCCTAAAATATATTTTTTCGTACGTACAAAATTATTTGAAGACAAAATCCAGTTTGAGCTTCTTACAAATATTAAGACGACCAGAAACATATTGAATATACAGGCACTGATATTCTAAACAAGAAAATATATTTAATATGTAAGTTAAGTTTAATCGTAGAAATATTTTATTTTTCGGAAACATCTTACAGTGCAGCAAACTCAGGAATGTCCCTTTAAAAAAAAAGAAGTAAAAACAAACCCTACTATTGTCTGTAAATATTACAGTAACTTGCTAGTAGCAAGCAGTGTTGTCAATAATTCACTTTAATTTTACCGTAGCACAAAAGGTTATTGTATATCAACAATATCGTTTTGTTACTGTAATTTTAACTTATCCATTACTGTACCATAATAATGTGTTTTTTTACAATACACTTGGTGCATATTGCTTTTGATAGAAATATGTATCACTGTAGATAACAATGCTCTGTAGTTATAAGTGTCAGACAAAGACCAAAGTTGAGGGAAAAGGACAGATGTAATTATGTTGCATGAATATCCATGAAAGACAAGCACCTGTCGTGGTTGGAGAGACAAGGACTGGGATGTGGAGATGAACAACAAATGAAGTCAAAAGATTAGAGAAGCTGCCAGATATGGGAGAAATAATAGCCTAGTCACCGAGATACGGAGTAGGGATAACTAATTTACGGTTTCGGTAACTTGTAGTATAAGATACATTTCGAAGGAGAGAAGGATAATGGGCATTGTGGGTTTAAAAAAAACATCCCACCCTCGACCTTCTCCCCCATCCCACACCCCCAAAAAAAGATCAAGTAAACAAATATAATAAATGTAAAAAAAAAAAAAAAAAAATCTTTAAAAGTTTCACAATGAAAAGCGTGCTGCAAAAATAAATGTGATGGAAAATAAGTCAGTTGTGTCTTCAAATATTTCTTGTCAGAAATGAAACGCTCTTCATACTACGTCTTGAAGCACCGCTTGTAATAATAGAAGAAGAAAAAAACATTGATTCCACTGATTTTTTTTTGATTTTTTTTGCAGTGGCAGTGTGTTCATAATTTAAGAGAGAGAACAAATAAATGCAATTTACTTTTGGTGCTTATTTCCATTTAGACTTTGACGCAACTCGGATGTGAGGGATTTTGGTTCGGACATTTACCAGTATGAGTCGGTTCTATAGAGAAGCGTCCATAATGGTATATTGCTCTTTGTACAACTGTGTCTCTAATCAGAACATGGAGTGTTTAGTAGTTTCTTTAACGACGTAGTCAGTACATTTTAATTTTGGTGAATATTTAGTAGACACGTCAATTGATTTGCCCACCAGAGTAGGATATTAAAAAAAAACCTATTAAAGGTATTAAATCGGTTTCACGCGTAGACACATATAGATCCAAACCGGCACTGCATTTAAACTAAGCTGTTTGACAAACGGATGACGTCACACTTTCCAATAAGACATTTTCCCTTTTATGTGGAACAATAATCCTTCTTCTCCAACGTTGGTGTCTACATATAACAACTTCTGAGATATCATACTCCAGTGTATGTAGACTTGAAAAAAGAGAGGACGAAAAGCTTGTTTTGTTTAACGACACCACTAGAGCACATTGGCTATTGGATGTTAAATATTTGGTAATTTTGACATATAATCTTAGAGAGGAAACCCATAACATGTTTCCATTATTAGCAAGAGATCTGTTATAGGCACCATCCCACAGACAGGATAGTACATGCCACGGCCTTTGATATACCAGTCGTGGTGCACTGGCTGGAACGAGGAATAGCCCAATAGATCTGAAACAATGTTAAATCATTTCGGGATACATTTTGTTTTGGGGCAGATGTTCCACCAGTACGCATGATGGGTGCCACCGATGGGGCTCATCTTTTGCGAATACCTAGGGTATGTTCAGTCAACCGCTTGTCGATAACGTTCGCTAGATAGGTATTTGCGCTACACAATAAACCGAATTACCACTTCGAGAACCAGTCAAAATAGTTTGAAAACGTTAGCGAAAAACGGCTGGCTGACATGGGGAAGATACATGTATCACCAGTTTTGACAGTGATTCATAAGTGCATGTCACCACAGCTGTATTTATTTCAATGTGATCAGGACCCATATTCACAAAACATCGTAAGCCTAGTTTTACACGTAAACGTAAATCTACAACTGAAGAGCTATTCACGAAACAACGAAAACCTAAGTTACGTGTAAAGTTGGACGTAAATATAACAGTGCCTCCGGTTACAACTAACGCTGCACGTAAGTCGTGTACATATAATAAATCAAGCACGATTGCCGTTATTTACAATTATTTACGGAAATTGGCAGCATTTCCAATAACTGAAGCAGTTTGCGATGGCGAACGCCCACGGATTTAACATATTTTGTTGGTGATCGAACAGATAATTTCGACTCGGCCAATGTTTCCTGAGTTATCTTTTCCTTTTTAAGAAATATCCTCAAGTTCGTACCAAAACGCGGAACCTCACTAATACCGAAATGTCATAGTTCGCCGTTCGAGATGTTATTGTTAGCAGACGACAAACGAAATTGCGTTTTGCGCATTTGTTATTTACCCGGTAACCATCGTTTCTAATGTTGTTGTTTTTTATTTCTCCGGTGAGAGTGTTAAATCGTAGATTTACGTCCAACCAAGTTACGTTTACATTTACGACCGTCTTTGAGAATAAGGTGCTTCTTGCACGTAAACGTAAATCTACGGCAGACGTAAGTGCTAGTCGTAGACGTAAATTTACACCTTTTTTGTAAATATGGGTCCTGACCTGTACTAGTTTTAATTTAGTAAATTAGTCTTAGAGTGGCAGTCCTCTTTGTGAGTGGTGGACGAAATATGTATTCTCCGGTAAGAGATCTCTTTGGGATTGGATGTCCTCCGATGGACAAGGCACTAAATAGAGATTCACGGAATCAACCACTATTTTGAAAAATGCCCGTTCGAATCTTTATAGTGCAGAGATAGGTCTTGATCGCAGATATAGGTTTTAGTCGTTCAGATTAATGACACACAATGACTCACGAAGGTTTTCAAAACGTGTTATGATAGATACTTACAGGTTTACAGTTCCAAGGACTTTTGTAGTCACAGTATGCTGGGGTGTCATTAAAATGTATTCATTTATTCATTCATTTATTCATTTATTCATTTACAGTATTCAAATGGGTAGCACTTGGTCTCATATAGTTTCATCAGTATTCAAAACAGCATATCAAACCATTTTCGATATTTGTGACAAAACAATTACGCTGACTAGTAAAAACAATCAATGATACCAACTGACAAACTTTGGAATTACGAGAAAATTTACTTGATTTTTTATATTTAATTTTTAATATATATATGCGAAAATATACATTTCAAACACTTTCCAACATGATTGTCTCAAATTCATGCATTGTTCATGTGTTTTGACAAATTCATGGGCATTTTTAAATCTGTATGAATCCCGGTGGCAGCCATATAGACAGAAGCAGGTTGTGTCTTCCTCCCACAGACAAAATATGGTGTATAGTTCTGGCAAGTGGCAGTCCTCTTAAGGTTAACATTGTTTTAAAACTTATGAACTATGACCTTTACGATTTAAATCTATGTTACTGTATACCTACTTGGTATTCCCGATAACGAATAAGAAGTGGTATTCTTACCTTTGCTTTCATTTGCAGCACAGCGTCTTACAATAGAACGTTCCACACTGTGTCTGAAAACAATGACTCCTTACCCATTACCCCTGCGTGTGCTGTAACCTCACCGTGGTGCAGGGGTGTAACATTCTCTTTGAGAATGGCCAATACAGCACAAAATTGAAGTTTTGAGTAAAATTCAGTATCCGTAAAATTCTGTGATATTTGTGTTTTTGCACAGTTCTTTACACTGTTTTTGTTTAGGTCTTGAATTTTTATATTGATGTTGATCATCACTTTATTTATTTGCATTACCATAGTTTGATACCCAATAGCCGGTGTATTTTTCGTGCTGGGGTGTCGTTAAACATTCATTCATTCATTCATTCATTCATTCATTCATTCATTCCTTACCCATTAGGTCATTTTAATGTTTTCAGTACGTGCAATGTGACATTATACAAAACGCAAAAACATTATGTCACTGTTTAATAGAAAATAATACGAACTACGTCAATATTCAAGAGATTCATCTCTTGGCCCTGTTGTCCTTTTTGCGAAAAAGCAATTTTAATGCTCAGTTTAAAAAAAATTAAATTGAAATAGCACTGATTGGAAATGTAAATTTACGTGTTAACTTAACTTTATTATAAAGTTAACATTTAAAGACAAAACACTGACATTGGTCTGATTCACGAAGAACATCTTGTTATGTCTTGTCTTGTCTTGTCTTGTCTCGTCTCGTCTCGACTTGTTTTGTCTTGTACAGAGATACGACTTTGGAATAAGGTTACTGTTTTGTCTTCAAGTACCAAAAGGAATTTCCATAAGATAATGTAATTCTTGCCTTATACAGTCTATTGAAAAAAAAATTATTACACAGATCAAAATATGTCATATTAGCATGATAAGCTTAAATGTGTATGTAATACAAATGTTAATTACCGAGGTTAGCGTGTTGTCGTTGTACAACAGTAACATTATTCGCTGTTTCATTATCATATATGTCTGGAAATAGAAGGCAAAAATCGGATTCTTCGTCCGATCCATTGCCTTGCTCAGTTTGCGTTACGTCCGTTGCGTGTAAACAAGAAGGGTTCTCATTCAGTCGTAACACGCATTCCGACAGTGTGGAAATCCCCAAACATTGTTAATCAGACCAAAGCCTTTCAACATTGTATGGAGAGTATTACTATGGCTGTATTGCAATTTAATAATAGCTGCAAACAGCACAGTGTTATAACACAGGTTTCCAACATGTATTGGAGGTTTACATGTATGACAAATATCACTATTCATTCTAATAATGTTCGATGCCATCTAGTACAGACCATATCGTTGCATTGTAATGTATGTTTCAAAACACAAACTATTCATTGTTTTCTTCTGTTACAAAAATAGCTATCAAGCTCCTTTGACCCACTACTCTAAACCAATCATTTTGTGTTATTATATACTCTTCAAAAGAAGAAACGCAAAACCACATTGTCGTAACATTTGGAGAATTGATTTAATTATTGAATGGTGAGTCCGATAATTACCAAATGTTGCAGGATTGTTCACAATTCACTCTAGTCCATTGTGAGTAAGTGATAGGACACACCACCAAGGTCAAGGTCATCTGGAGTCAATACCGGGTGTGGCCTCCGCGTGTGTGACAACTGCCTGGCACCGCCTGCCCATTGAAGCAACCAGAGTACGGATGACGTTCCGGGGGATGGTGGCCCACTCGGCCTGCAAGGCTGCTGCCAGCTCGGGCAGGGTCTGGGGTTGTGGTTGTCGCTGTCGGAGGCGTCGGTCCAACTCGTCCCATAGATGCTCAATTGGGTTCAAATCCGGTGATATCGATGGCCAAGGAAGGACATTAATGTTGTTGTTCTGTAGGAAAGCCGTTGTGAGACGTGCTGTGTGAGGCCTGGCGTGTCATGTTGGAACACTGCGTTGGCGTTGGCCATAACTGGAACGATGTGTGGCCGGAGGATCTGGTCAATGTAGCCCTGTGCATTCAGGTTGCCCTGCACGTGGACCAGGTCAGTTCTGCCAGTGTGTGAGATGGCTGCCCACACCATTGTAATATGTCCACTTCCTGCACGCAGTTTGCCGCATAACGTTCACCACGACGCCTATACACGCGACATCTTCCATTATGACGTCGGAGCAGAAATCGGGACTCGTCACTGAACCACACCTGACTCCATCGCAGTTGAGGCCATTGTCGATGAATCTGGCACCACTGCAGTCGGAGTCGACGGTGTTGTGGTGTTAAGATGACACCTCGAACTGGACGTCTGGCACGAATTCCTACCTCACGTAGGCGGTTCCGTACGGTCTGGTCGGATATCTTGCGCAAACCTGGTATTGCTGCGGCTGTGGAGGTGGCAGTAGTCAATCGTTCCCGAAGGTGGCGTACCCGGATGTAGCGGTCCTGCCCGGGGGTAGTGACCCGTGGTCGACCGGATCTAGGGAGGTCACGTGTTGATCCATTTTGCTGGTAACGGTCCCACAGTCTGGAGATGGTGCTTGGGGACACATGGAATGCCCTGGCAACGGCCGTTCTGGATTCGCCTGCGTCTAGTCGGCCGATGGCATTGTTTCTCTGCGGTTCACTGAGACGTGGCATGTCCTGGATTGTCAACTGTCGGCCAGATACAGAGGCCAGGCAAGCGAACACCCTGCACTTTTATACTGTCGGTGTTCATGTTGAACGTGCAGACAACGCACGTGCAGTGGTGACATGGTTTGCACGTGGCTGCGTTTTTGCGAATATTCACATTTTGAAACTTTATTTTACAGTAGCTGCGTTTTATCGAATGTACCCGTGGGAATGTGTTTGGGACATGGAATGACCTTATATTCACAAAACATGAACCGGTAGGAAACATAAAATCGGAGTTATAACCCATTTGTACCCTTTTGCGTTTCTTTTTTTGAAGAGTGTAGTTGAAGTAAAAGTTTATTTTTGCTTGATTAATTGTAGGCTGTTGGATGTCAAACATTTGATACTATTGACATACAGTCTTAGAAAGGAAACCCGCTACATTTTTTCCATTAGTAGCAAGTGATCTTTTATATACACCATGCCACAGACAGGGTATCACATACCACGGCATTTGATATATCGGTTGTGATGCACTGGCTGGAACTGGAAATATAATGATATTCGAAGCCATCTAGTGCTTAACATGTCTTTGCATTGTAATGTATCTTTCAAAACACAAGATATTGTTTTCTCCTGTTACAAAAGTAGCTATTGAGTTCCTTGCTCAAAACTAATCATTTTGAGTTATTATACATGCTGTTCTGCTGATTTAGATATCTCTCTTTGGCTATAATGCCATAACTGTCATCATGATAGTGATACAATATTTACCGGCCTCGGTGGCGTCGTGGCAGGCCATCGGTCTACAGGCTGGTAGGTACTGGGTTCGGATCACAGTCGAGGCATGGGATTTTTAATCCAGATACCGACTCCAAACCCTGAGTGAGTGCTCCGCAAGGCTCAATGGGTAGGTGTAAACCACTTGCACCAACCAGTGATCCATAACTGGTTCAACAAAGGCCATGGTTTGTGCTATCCTGTCTGTGGGAAGCGCAAATAAAAGATCCCTTGCTGCCTGTCGTAAAAAGAGTAGCCTATGTGGCGACAGCGGGTTTCCTCTAAAAACAGTATCAGAATGACCATATGTTTGACGTCCAATAGCCGATGATAAGATAAAAAAATCAATGTGCTCTAGCGGCGTCGTTAAATAAAACATGATGTGTTATGGAGTATTGACCAAGGCTAAAGGGATTTCCCGTGTTACACCGGGAATAGTGTGCAATATCACGAATTATGGGTTCGAAGAACCACGGAGCAGTACAATATGATCTCGAATGTAATCACACGTGACGTAACATTAACCAATAGGAAGTCATGTAGAATATGTGTGAGGTAATACACAGTGTTATGACTATGAAATGTGTTGTGTTGTAATGGTTTTAACATCATAGTTGGGTGTTGTTGGCTGTGACATCATGTTTATGTTTAAGTGACTATGGCTGTGATATCATGGTTGCACGATACCAACGTTAAGAGATATCATGGCTGTGTTTTGATTGCTATAATATCATGGTTGCATGATATCAGGGGTGTTTTGATAGCTATAATACCATGGTTGCATGATATCAGGGATATGAGATAGCATGGCTGTTTTTGATAACTATGATACCATGGTTGCGTGATATCAGCGTCATGTGATATCATGTCTGTGTTTTGATAGCTATGATACCATGGTTGCGTGATATCAGCGTCATGTGATATCATGGCTGTGTTTTGATGCCTATGATATGGTTGCATGATACCAGCGTTATGAGATATCATAGCTGTATTTTCTTTGTCATGATATCATGGTTGCATGGTATCAGCGTTATGAGATATCATGGCTGTATTTTTATGGCTATGATATCATGGTTGCATGATACCAGTGTTATGAGATATCATGGCTGTTTTTTGATTGCTATGACACCATGGTTGCATGATACCAGCGTTATGAGATATTATAGCTCTGCTTTGGTGGCTACGAGTGGCTGTTTGTTGATGGCTGTGTCATTATGGTTATGGTATGGTTTGTATTGTATTGATGGCTATGTCATCATTATTGTGCTATCATTGTTCTGTTGATAGCTATAACATCAAGGTTGTGAGTTGATGGTTATATTGTTTGTCTACTAATGACTATAGTACCATGATTGTGTCGTGATGGCCATGGTATAATTGTGTACATGTGTTGATGACTATATCATGGTGTATTTGTGGCTGTGGTATAATTGTGTACATGTGTTGATGACTATATCATGGTGTATTTGTGGCTGTGGTATAATTGTGTGCATGTGTTGATGACTATATCATGGTTGTATTTGTGGCTGTGGTATAATTGTGTATATGTGTTGATTACTATATCTTGGTTGTATTGATGGCTATGATATCATTGTTGTATCGGTGGCTGTGGTATAATTGTGTACATGTGTTGATGACTATATCATGGTGTATTTGTGGCTGTGGTATAATTGTGTACATGTGTTGATGACTATATCATGGTGTGTTTGTGGCTGTGGTATAATTGTGTACATGTGTTGATGACTATATCATGGTGTATTTGTGGCTGTGGTATAATTGTGTACATGTGTTGATGACTATATCATGGTGTATTTGTGGCTATGGTATAATTGTGTACATGTGTTGATGACTATGATATCATTGTTGTGTTGGGGGCTATGATATGATTGTGTACATGTGTTGATGGCTATGATGTCATTGTTGTATTGGGGGCTATGATATGATTGTGCACATGTGTTGATGACTATACCACTGTTGTATTGGTATATGTTATATAATTGTGTACATGTATAGATGGCTATGATATCATTGTTGTATTGGTAGCTATGATATGATTGTGTACATGTATAGATGGCTATGATATCATTGTTGTATTGGTAGCTATGATATGATTGTGTACATGTATAGATGGCTATGATATCATTGTTGTATTGGTAGCTATGATATGATCATGTGTTGGTAGGTACAATATGGCTGTGTGTTGATGATAATAATATGATTGTGTACATGTGTTGGTGGCTATGATGTGGTTGTGTATTGATTGGTATGAAATGGTTATGATTAATTGTGTGTTGATGGCTGTAACATAGTTGTGCGTTGATGACTGCAAGACTATGGTTGCGCTGCCAGAGTTTCATTAGGATCGTTATATTCTCGTTGTTCTGCAGTGATTATTTGTATGGGTTTTTTTTGTTGTTTAACGACACCACTAAAGCACATTGATTGATTAATCATAGCCTATTGGATGTCAAACATTTGGTAATTTTGACATTCAATCTTAGAGAGGAAACCCGTTACATTTTGCATTAGTAGCAAGATATATTTTATATGCACCATCCCACAAGCAGGATAGCATATACCATGGCTTTTAATATACCAGTCGTAGAGCACTAGCTGGAACGAGAATAACCCAATGGGCTCACCGACGGTGATCGATCCCAAACCGACCGCGCATCAAGCGAACTCTTTACCACTGGGCTACATCCCGCCAAGATTTTTTTTTTTTTTTTTTTTTTTTTTTTTTTTAAATCATAACTAATCATCGCTTTATTTACAATGATTATTTTTGTGGTGCTACTTTTTTGTTTTAGTAAACTAGTCCTCTTTTGTCGGTGCAAAGGGAATGCAATCTCCAGTTAAAGATATCGGGGGTGGTTGTCCTCCTATAGACGTGGCACTAGATACAGATTCGTACAATCAACCACTATTTTGTCAAATCCCATTCGACTCTGCATTGTGCAGAGATACGGCCCTGGCCATGTATTACGGTTTTGGTCGTAAATGAAAATAGCATTTATGCCACTGTGTTGCCGAACACGTTTTCATCGATTTGGGACAGGATTTGCTATGCCAATATATTCAGCTAACGTTAATGACCATAAGCCGCTTTCCAAACATTTTAATAGGCTATTGTTGTTTTTTTATAAATTAACCAGGTTATTTTTTCTGATATATGATTACATAGCCGTAATTTGATTATATACAAAATACTGTAACGTGGAATATGATAGCATGTAGTTCATTGAACGCAATACTTTTTTAAGACAAATTAAATGTATATGTTTCAGTTAGGCTATTGGACAGTCACGTTATATATTCAAACCAAGGGGTACGTTTACGAAACAAAATAGACCACCCACCCACCACCCCAACAAATTACAAAAATAAACAACAACAACAACAACAACAAAAATAATAATAATAAATAAAGTAAAAAAAACAAACAAAAAAAACCCCCACAAAACAAAGCAAAAGCGGAAACTAATACAAACAACAAAGACATATATATTTTCCCACCCTCAAATTTTGGTGTTTTGATTGTATCAACATCCGTTGACCACAAAACCTCTAATATATGCGCCAATACTTCTTGAATGTGCAATAGCATCTTATTTTATTTCCGATGATGTTAAACAATTAAATAATTGTGTTTCCAATTTTAAAATCTTCACTGTCTATAAAGTGTGCTACATTATATTCACAACACCACAATGTTCTGATAGGTGCAACCGACGTTTGTCGATATTAAAGGGACATTCCTGAGTTTGCTGCAATTTTAAAGATGTTATCGACTAACAGAGACTTTTTGACGACTGTAATTACATATCAAATATATTTCTCTGCATAAAATATTAGTGGCTGTATATTAAACGTGTTTCTGATCCTTCTAATATTTGTACTAGGTTAAATTTTATTTTATTTCCTAAATAATATTTTTTCGTACGTACGAAATTATTTGAAGATAAAATCCAGTTTGGGCTTCTTACAAATATTAAGGTGACCAGAAACACATTGAATATACAGACACTGATATTCTAAACAAGAAAATATATTTAATATGTAAGTTTACTTGTAGAAATATTTTATTAGTCGGAAACATCTTACAATGCAGCAAACTCGGGAATGTCCCTTTAACTGAGTCCCGTTTTACGAAGCGATTTCAGTGCTAAAATCATCTTAAAGGGGCAGTCCTGAGTTTACCATCATTGTAAAATGTTTCCAACCAATAGAGCCTTTTCAATGACGTAACATACAAATTAAATACATTTTCTCATTTAACATATCAGTGTCTGTATTTACACGGTGTTTGTTGTTGTCCTAATGCTTGTAGTAGCCCAAACTGGATTTTACATCCCAATAATTTCGTACGTACGAAAAAATATATATCACGAATTAAAGTAAACACTGAGTGCTACAAACATTAGTATACGACCGCAAACACATTCGATATACAGATACTGGTATTCTAAACAAGAAAATGTATTTAGTATGAAATAGTAGTCGCCAACAAGGCTCTGTTATCGCAAACATCTTACAATGGCTGCAAACTCACGACAGTTCTGCTATGTAACTTAGTGACTTAAGATGATTTTAGCGCTACGATCGCTTCGTAAAACGGGGTCCCGGATGGACATACTGGAACCTTCAGTGGACATAAGCACATATAGGTTTTGGTTTCTTGTTTTATAAAATATTTAAAACTATAGAACTATAACATTACATAACAGGCACGGTGGAAACAAGTAGACATTTCGGAGGGGGGGGGGGGGGGGGCGGCTGACTGGGATCGAGGGCGCAAAGCAAAGATTCTAGGGGGTTCTGGGATATGCTCCCCCGTAAAATTTTGAAAACGAGATGTCCTGAAATGCAATATCCTGCATTCTACAAGTCAAATTCATCTCTGCCTTAAGATTTACTGCCAATAATATTTTGTTATATTCAGAATTATATCCACCAATCCTCGCCCCCCCCCCCCCCCCCCCCCCCCCCACACACACACACTGCTCCGCCGTGCCTACATAACAGTATTCACTGAATCGCTGTGCCGGTTGTTTAAATTGCTTAAAAGGCAGACACACTTACCTCACTGAATACTCATTATCCCACACACAGATCGATATGTTTTCATTAATTTTGACTTCTCTGAATTACCTCCTGTTTAAAATAATTCTAGCTGCAAAATTCCAGATTTATGTTCTCCTAAAATAATATCCACAAAAAAACCCCAACAACCCAACTACGGCTTCAGACATAAGTTCGTTTCGCTTTTACAAGTGAATCTCTCATTTTAACAATCCCATCTTCTGCCGTCCTCGGTTTCGATCAGTATGGAACACTGTCTAACGATGCAGTTAATCGAGACGGTAAATATAGATCGTTGCCGATTCCTCCTCTTTCTGTATATGGCAAACACCGCAAGGTGTACCATTTATGGACTACCTTGTTCTACACATCTTCGTAATTCCTCTTGGAGTGCTTTTCAATATTAAAAGAATTGTATTTTCCACTGGAGAGTATCGTGTATCACCAGGCATATCGAGTGCATGTTTCAATCGGTTCGAACTCCAGACTGGTTGATTGCTTTATGGCTGCAGCGTGAGATAAAGTTGACGAGTAAATTTTTAATATGCTACTACTACCTGATCAACCTTAACGGTACTGCAGATACACGCGTATGCACATAATATGTACAAAAACGGTTACGGTTTATTTTGTTTAACGACACCACTAGAGCACATTGATTTATTAATCATCGGCTATTGGAAGACAAATATTTGGTAATACTGGCAGGTAGTCTTAGAGAGGAAACCCGCTACATTTTTCCATTAATAGCAAGGGATCTTTCATTTGCATCGTCCCACAGACAGGATAGTACATGCCAAGGCGTTTGTGTGCAAAAACAGATAAAGGTTGATGATACATATACACACATAAATATATTGCACCCCACCCCACCCCTCAACTGGTGGGGGTTTATATATATATATATATATATATATATATATATATATATATATATATATATATATATATATACCACACACGCACAAACACACATGTACACAAACACACACACACACACACACACACACACACACACACACACGTGTACCTACATACACTTATGTATACATGCATTCAAAAGGGCGACCGGCCTCGGTGGCGTCGTCGTTAGGCCATCGGTCTACAGGCTGGTAGGTACTGGGTTCGGATTCCAGTCGACGCATGGGATTTTTAATCCAGATACCGACTCCAAACCCTGAGTGAGTGTTCCGCAAGGCTCAATGGGTAGGCGTAAACCACTTGCACCGACCAATGATCCATAACTGTTTCAACAAAGGCCATGGTTTGTGCTATCCTGCCTGTGGGCAGCACAAATAAAAGATCCCTTGCTGCTAATCGGAAGAGTAGCCCATGTAGTGGCGACAGCGGGTTTCCTCTCAAAATCTGTGTGGTTCTTAACCATATGTCTGACGCCATATAACCGTAAATAAAATGTGTTGAGTGCGTCGTTAAATAAAACATTTCCTTCCTTCCTCTCAAAATCTGTGTCGTTCTTAACCATATGTCTGACGCCATATAACCGTAAATAAAATGTGTTGAGTGCGTCGTTAAATAAAACATTTCCTTCCTTCCTCTCAAAATCTGTGTCGTTCTTAACCATATGTCTGACGCCATATAACCGTAAATAAAATGTGTTGAGTGCGTCGTTAAATAAAACATTTCCTTCCTTCCTCTCAAAATCTGTGTTTTTCTTAACCATATGTCTGACGCCATATAACCGTAAATAAAATGTGTTGAGTGCGTCGTTAAATAAAACATTTCCTTCCTTCCTCTCAAAATCTGTGTCGTTCTTAACCATATGTCTGACGCCATATAACCGTAAATAAAATGTGTTGAGTGCGTCGTTAAATAAAACATTTCCTTCCTTCCTCTCAAAATCTGTGTCGTTCTTAACCATATGTCTGACGCCATATAACCGTAAATAAAATGTGTTGAGTGCGTCGTTAAATAAAACATTTCCTTCCTTCCTCTCAAAATCTGTGTGGTTCTTAACCATATGTCTGACGCCATATAACCGTAAATAAAATGTGTTGAGTGCGTCGTTAAATAAAACATTTCCTTCCTTCCTCTCAAAATCTGTGTGGTTCTTAACCATGTCTGACGCCATATAACCGTAAATAAAATGTGTTGAGTGCGTCGTTAAATAAAACATTTCTTTCTTTCAAAAGGGCGGCACATAGCCCAGTGGTAAAGAACTCGCTTGATGCGAGGTCGGTCTTGGATCGATCCCCGTCGTTGGACCCACTGGGCTATTTCTCGTTCCAGTCAGTGTGTTATTCTGATTATGGGATGGTGCATATAAAAGATCCTTTGCTACTAATGGAACAACGTAGTGGGTTTCCCCTTCAAGAATATGCGTCAAGATTACCAAATGATTGACATCCAATGTATAATGTGTTATAGTGGTGTCGTTAAACAAAACAAAATTCATTTCCATTGCTTAGTAACAGCATGGTTAGTTTTGTGGAGTGATGGGGGTTAGACGACTGGTATATCAAAGGCCGTGGTATGTGTTATTCTGTCTGTGGGATGGTGCATATAAAGAGATCCTTTGCTGCTGATCGAAAAAGAGTAGCCCATGAAGTGTCGACAGCGGATTTCCTCTCTCAATATCTGTATGGTCCATAACCATATGTCCGACGCCATATAGCCGTAAATAAAATGTGTTGAGTGCGTCGTTAAATAAAACAGTTCCTATTTCCTATGATGGGGGTTAAGATGTTACAGTAGGTCAAGGTCAAGGTCTCATTTGAAGATTGCAGACTATCACATTTGTGCACATCTTTTCAACCAAATTAATGTTAATGTTTATAACTCCACGGGCATCGAAAGATCAAGGCTATGGGTGGTAGTGGTGATGGTGGTGGGAAGGGGTGTAGTTTTAAATTATATGATTTGCCTTACAGCTGTCTATGGGAAGAGGGAGACATATCCTGCTTCTGGTGTCTGTGGATTCCTTTAGATATGACAACAATAGGATCTTTTGAAAGGGCTCGCCAAAGGGTTGTTTGTCTCCCCTTCATCTTTTCCACTCCCACGATAAATACTTTTCTTTGATTGTGATCGCTGAAGCAATGGTCAGAAGAAATGCCAATTTGTAGGTAGCAAACCGCCTGACTAGACCCAATACAAAGTCATCTAGACACATTTTCTACGTCAATAGAAAGCGATTAATCAAATTGTCCATACATTTTCGTCTCAGTCCCGAAAATAAAGTCTGTCGTGAAGAAAGGTACACGCACGTATTTGTGTTCTTACCCTTGGTTACATCGTAGACATTGAATAGTCTTAAGATAAAATTGTATGATTAATTTTATTTTTTTAAACATTTTTTGAAAGTAGCAATCTAATTAAAATTAGCTCCACTATTATATGTGGATCTAAAGACAGCCAGTTGGAGCTCATGTCCACCACTGTGTCACGTCAATCACTGGCAGGATTCTGCAAGTAAGGTTTTGATTGGTGGACATGAGCTCCAACTGGCTGTCTTTAGATCCACATGTAATAGTGGAGCTAATTTTAATTAGATTGTGAAAGTAGTTATCAACTCACTAACGTTGTGTTATGAATGGTTAATAAGACAGAATTCTTAGTAACTGGACTTTAGGCTTCATGGCCCCTGCGAGTGCTGTAACCTCATCGTGGTGCAGGGGTGTAACATTCTCTTTGAGAATGGCCAATACAGCACAAATCCCCTTGTTTTCTTCGAGATACAATTGAAATTTTGAGTAAAAGTCAGTACCTATCTATCTGTGATATTTGTATTTTTGCACAGTTCTTTACACTGTTTTTATTTTAATCTAGAATTTTTATATTAATGTTGATCATCACTTTGTTTGTTTGCATTACCATAGTTTGACACCCAATAGCCGATGTATTGTTCGTGCTGGGGTGTCGTTAAACAATTATTCATTCATTTAGGCTTCCTGACAGATCCTTAAAACTCACCCTGGGTGGAGACCGATACTTCGATGCAAACCCAGTACCTACCAGGACGAAGGAAGGAAGTAAATGTTTTATTTAACGACGCACTCAACACATTTTATTTACGGTTATATGGCGTCGGACTACCAGGACGATGACTTGACTACTAACTTTTTATTAGCAGTAATGTTATTAGCAGTAATGTTATACATCTCACACCCAATAGCCGATGTGTATTTTTGTGCTGGGGTGTCGTTAAACATTCATTCATTCGTTATACATCATCATTCGTTTTCTTTTCATTTGATACAAATGTGTAAATAAGTTTAAAGGGGTTTAGGGTGGGGGGAGTATATTGTATTGTTTGTATTTGTTTGGTCGTTTGTTTGTTGTATTTTGTCGTTGCTGTTGTTTATTTGTTTGTTTTTGTTTGGGTGTTTTTTTTACATTACCAGGAATTGCATTTTTGCCAATCCCACCATCCTATGTATTAAAATTCTTAATACAAATATGGATAAAATACAATTTCTTTCGGTTAAAGTACTATAAACTAGTACTTACAAACGTTTATCTCTGTCGTCATTTGTTGCCAAATACTAGTATATATTGCACATGTTTTGTAAATAACCAGCAAGTGAAACTAATGGCGGAGTATTGCAGAATAAGGTCAGTCTATCTATAATGTACACCAAAAGGTATCAGTATGCGCAAACACTGTACTACACTCTCTTTTTTTTCAGCCAAACTATATTAATTTAAAGGGACATTCCCGAGTTTGCTGCAATTTTTAAGATGTTATCGACTAACAGACTTTTTAACGATTGTAATTGCATATCAAATATATTTTTCTGCATCAAATATTAGTGGCTGTATATTAAATGTGTTTCTAGTCGTTCTAATATTTGTACTAGGTTAAATTTCCTTTTATTTCCTAAAATATTGTTTTTTCGTACGTACGAAATTATTTGAAGACAAATTCCAGTTTGGGCATCTTACAAATATTAAGACGACCATTAACACGTTAAATATACAGACACTGATATTCTAAATAAGAAAATATATTTAATATGTAAGTTGAATCGTAGAGCTATTTTATTAGTCGGAAACTTACAATGCAGCAAACTCAGGAATGTCCCTTTTAAGGTTATACAGCATACGGCGAGTATCAAAGAAGGTTTAGAAGTGGTTGGATTTCTGAATGAATGAATGTTTAACGACACCCCAGCACGAAAAACGCATTGGCTGTTGTGTGTCAAACTAAGGTAAATGCGTAAACAAAATTATGATGGCGGGCCTTCTAAAGTCGAAGAAGGAAGGATGGATCGTCCTGGGCAGTGGCAGTCCTCTTAAACGAATGAATGAATGAATGTTTAACGATACTCAGCACGAAAAATACATCGGCTATTGGGTGTCAAACTATGGTAATGCAAACAAATGATGATCAACATCAATATAAAAAGATTTAAATAAAAACACAGTGTAAAGAACTGTGCGAAAAAACAAATATCACAGATAGATACTGACTTTTACTCAAAATTTCAATTTGTGCTGTATTGGCCATTCTCAATGAGAATGTTACACCCCTGCACCACGGTGATGTTACAGCACGCGCAGGGGCTTACACACGAAGTACAATGTATCCGACAGTGATTTTTAGAAGTATAGTATATAGTCATGACTATGTCAAAATGTCATGACTATATCAAAACATCTTGCCTGATGCACATGGAGCTAGAAAAAGAATGGGGATGAGTTAATGGGAAAACATGGAAATAAAAAAAAAAAAACAAGGAAAACCCCAAAAATACCCCTCATATACTAACAATGCATGTTAATCTAAAATAATAACTTTGTTATTGTCATCTAAAACAATAATTGCAATTGACAGAATCATCAGATCATAGGATACATGTATGTGGAAGGTATAAAGATTCATATTACTCTAACCAACAGCTCTAAGTCGATTCTGAAATATCTAGATGGTATTGGGCAAAGCTTCCATATCGCCAAGTGCTTTTGGACAAATATAAATGTGATAAAATTTTAATATGATAAGTCTGAATGATTTGTCAAAATATTACATGTTTAGAAATAAGTATAGGAAATTAAAAAAATATGTCATCATAAGTCTTGTGATAAATCCTCAATACATTAAATTGATAAGTATATGAAATAAGTATTTTTGTGATATATTTGTGATAAAGTACGAATATATATATATAGATAGATAGATAGATAGATAGATAGATAGATAGATAGATAGATATCTTGCTGTTTTCTTTTTTATACCTGATTTTATTTCTTTCCAGTTTCTTTCCTGTTTCTTTCCAGTTTCCTTCATTTCATTTACTGTTGAGGTTATGCCTTTCAGATCTAATATTTAGTATTCGGTAAAAATTGTACATCCAAATTAGAAATGGAAATAAAATGAACATTTATTAAATTACTGAAATGTTTAGTTTTGAAAACGTTGCTTTCTGAAGTTTGGAAAAAATTTTGAATGTTAAAAGACAAGAGGAGCAGGTATGACAATAATACAGTCCGTCATCTGTTGATTTTGAAAACGTTTATATGAATTTTTATAAAATAATTTTGAATGTTAAATGAAACACAACAAATGTAGCAATACTAACAAAACTTGCAAGACGTCCTTTGTATATTGTTCGAAAACTAAGAATAGTTAAGTACTGGTTGAAACATTTAGAAACAAATAACTGTATTTTCAAATCACTATATACTAGATATACTAGAATGTCACAATAGTTCCAATTGGCTTTACCGTGTTAAACATTACTTTTATCATTAGGTTTTGTAGATGTTTGGTGTAATCAGCATGTCAATAGTACTCAGGGTTTTTGGTTTTTAAAAGTATTCAAATACGTTTAACTAATACCTTTATTCAAAAGACTGACACTATGCTATAAAACTCTCCTGAATGTAATGTATATAAGCATTTAAAGAAAATATTTATTGCTTCAGATATTTATACATTGATAATGTCAGGGTTGGGGCCTTGAAGTCATTATCTTACAACAGATACATAAATATAAAGTGCATTCAATAAAATTACTAGTTAATTGACAGTCAAATTTGGAGCACAAAATTAATGACAGAATAAATATATAATAAAAGAGAATTTAAACAGCTAGACAGAGAGAAAAGAAGACAAGAAAAATCCATATTTCCAAATATAGAAAACAAACGTTATTGGCTTTTAGGTTACAAAAAAAAACCAGTATGTGTCTTATACTGGAGTTATTTTTAACTATTAAGGCTAAGTTTAATTTTCTAGACATCTTTGCCAAGGTACCCAGTTTTCATCAAACTCTTTATGTGAACAGTTTTTAAAGAGTATGTATTTCTCTATTTGTAATTTATCTGTAATTACATTTTTAATTCAAGTTATACAAAGTGTAATCCATTAAAGTTTTGTTCTATGTATATAATGCTTTACATTGACAATAAGCCAATTCACAAATTTATGATTTGTATGTATGCTGCCGAATAGAACCATATTTTTTATCAAGCTGATTATGTTTGTCTTTTTGCTGTAACCATTGTTCTATAGTTTTCCAAAATTCACTGACTTTAGGGCAATCATAAAATAAGTGTATATAAGCTTTTAATAAATACTTTTTGCTTGCAGTACTACATTAGAATGTCATGGCCAGATTGTTACACTACTCTTATAACAAAAGCTCATGTTTCTTCTCACCAGTTGTTTGTTGAACAAGGTAGATATTGTTGTATTGGAAGGTCACAACGGAAATGTTAGAAGTGTGATCAGAATGATACAGAGGATGAATATCACTTTATTTTGAAATGTCCCTTGAACATGCAATTACGTTCGATATATGTTAAGAAATACTACAAATCATCTGTGTTTAAACTTGTGCAGTTATGTAATATTGGTAAATATCTTTAAAATGCATTGTGCCTACGTTCTCAACATATCTAAATATCCATCTTCCATACATGAACCACTTGTTAAATGTTACTGATTTGTATATGAAATGTTACTGATTTGTATATGAAATGTTACTGATTTGTATATGAAATATTATTGATTTGTATATGAACTGTATGCCTATGAGCCGGAAGGTATAAATCTACTAAACTATACTATACTATCCGTCGTTGCTTATTGTGTCATCTGTCATACGCAGAAAACAACTCTGAGCTATAAAACCAGACCTTCAAAACAGATTGAAGAGTCTATGTTCAGACTATGCCGAGGGCTAACGGATCTCAACCAGTTCTTGTGTGACGTCAGACACAATATTCGCATCTTGTTTATTGACACTATAGTGTCAAACTATTTTTATAATGATTATCAGAAATTATGTTTTGGTGTGTGCTTATTACATTAATCATATGCATAAAAGAATTCCAAAATGGCTCCCGAGACAAGACTATAGAGGTGGAAATCAATAATAATATGAAACTGCATATTCGATTTTTTTTTCCCTTTGGAAATAATCCTTGGATCCTCGAATTTATATCAGACTGACTGATTGGTTGATTGCTAGATGTTAATTTGATTTCCGTACTCATGCTCATTTAAGGTTAAAGCACATTGTCCTTGGCACATACCTCAGCTTTCTGGACGTTTTGTCATGAACAAGGTTTAATGAGTGGTTTGTAAACTGGTACACCCGAACCAGTGCACCAGTGGTATATCTGAGGCCGTGGTATGTGCTGTCCTGTCTGTAGAAAAACTTTTCAAAAGATCCCTTGGAAATGGAAATGGAAAAATGTAGCAGGTGTCCTCTAAGACTACAAGTTAAAAACTACCAAGTAGTTAACATCCAGTACCGATGATAAATAAATCAACTTACTCTAGTAATGTCTTTAAACAAAACAAACTATAAGTTTTAACGTTGGTCTTACACCTTCGCATTGAGCTGTCAAGATTACTCTGGGTAGGATCCGTTAGCATTATCTGACAGAGTTCGATAAATACGTTAGCCCGACGCCGGGGCCTTGTGAATTTTCGAGTCGGGCTACCGGCAAACGCTAATCCACTTTCCCGATGGGCATGTGCCAATTTTTTTTAAAGTCTCAGAGCTTCACTATTGAATATTTATCATCCAATATGACTTGGAGTCCATGCTTATAAATAAACTTTGTTTTGTTTAACGACAGCATTTGAGTATATTAATTAATCAACGGTTATTATTGCATGTCAAACATTTTGTAATTCTGACACGTAAGAAGCAAGTGATCTTTTGTATGCATTTTCCCACACGACGAGAAACACTAACAGTACAGAGCAGGTTCGTTTCGCATAGGGGTGTCGGGTTGCTGTGTGTAGCGTTGTTACTGGTTAAATAGAGAATAATACATGAGCGGCCGTTAGATACCATTTATTTCACAACGAGTTGTTTTAAAATGTATCTAACGAGCGAAAGCGAGTTTGATACGTTTTTAAACAACGAGTTGTGAGATAAATGGTATCTAACGGACACGAATGTATTATTCTATTTCTTACATATCCTCAAAAACCAGCTTTTAAGCAAATTTTAACATCTGTTTCGACTAAAAGTTATTTACAGCCGTTGCAGTTGTAGCTGACTTATGCGTCACAGACACATGAATGTCAGGTTACCTATACGTCACAGTTTAATCGATTTCCATCCTGTAGATTTTCATTAGTTTTATAGCATTGGTGACCTGATCATCTCCTTGGGGCAGCCAGTCGTATGTCTTGAAATTGTTAGCACACGTACATATGTTAACAACAATGTGTAACCAAATAACGCATGGTGTTCTCACCAGCGGTTGTGTAAGAACATGTAATTTTATTGCCATAACCGCAGTGGCGGATCCAGAAAATCCATTTAGGGGGGCCCCAATGACATGAGGCGGAATGTCAAGGGAACTTTGGGGGAGGTTTGGAAGGGGATCATAAAAAATGAAAATTAATACATAATAAAGTTATAACTGTATGTCAAAATCAAGGCTAATATTCGTTCCTCGTATTCAGCCTTGATACATGTCGTCAAGAAATCGTGCCACAAAATGCTCAAATTTCATTGGATGCGATGAGATCTGATTGCAACGAATCGCAACGCTCCTTATAGATTCCCTTGTTATTGTAAACAAAGATGGCAGCGTCAGCGTCCGGCGTTTAATTTTTGATATTGCTTTCAAGATTGTCACATGTTACCGATGCTGTGATTGGTCAGCGATGTCATCGGACATAATCGGTGTTACAAATTTTCTTCCAATAGAGGGCGCTAGTAGTGGATATCAGTAATCTTGACTACATGTATCAAGGCTGAATACGAGGAACGAATATTAGCCTTGATTTATGAAGATGGTGTTGCTGTTGCGTCAGATAATTCGTCTGATTAATGTGGTTTATGTCACAACAGTCGAAATGTTCATGTGTAATACTAATAAATAGAAGATAGTCACCACTATAAACATAAAAATTTATTGAGTGCGTCGTTAACTAAAACATTGTTTTTCTTCGCTGCTTCGCAATGTGGATGTATGAAGCTTTACGTGTTGCTGTTGCGTCAGATAATTCGTCTGATTGATTTGGTTTATGGACCAGTGAGAATTACTGTGGCCGCTTGATGCAGATATTTTTTATCGATTAGGTAATCACTTTAAGTGACCGCTTGCCATAATTATTATATCATTGACTGACTAATAATTGAATAATTGGACATAAACAAAAAGGTCCTGGAGTATAAAAACGGTCGCTTACGACAGGTGATTGCTGATTACAGGTGTTCGCTTAACCTGTAACAGTGCTCTGGCTAAAAATATCGAAATATGTATTTAAAAGTGCAAGCGAATTCGTGAAGTCTGATTTATGAAATGTCCTGAGTAGACTGTTTTCAGCGACAGTGTGATGTAATGTAACCATTAAAGCTGTTAGGCCTATATGAGTTTACTTAATTAGTCCCTAAACTATTATGTCACAACAGGGGAAATGTTCATGTGTAATACTAATAAATAGAAGACAGTCACCACTATAAACATATACCGGCCTCAGTAAAGCTTGTTTTGTTTTACAACACCACTAGAGCACGTTGATTTATTAATCATCCGCTATTGGATGTCAAACATTTCGTAATTTGGACATATAGTCTTAGAGAGAAAACCCTCTGCATGTTTCCATTGGCAGCAAGGGATTTTTTGTATGTACCATCCTACAGACAGGATAGCACATACTACGGCCTTTACTTTGATACACCTGTCGTGATGTCTTATCGGCTTACGAGCTAAGTGTAAGACCACTACACCGACTTCTCTCCAACTAACCACCAACAAAAACGTAAACAAATTGAAAACAATATTGTACGATTCAGCCCATTCTCTAATTATTTAATTTTTTGACGCAACGCTAGTTGCTGTTCTGCCTGACCTATATTATATCACTGTTATCCAACTTACATATAGCATGAGACCTTCTTGCCATTCACTGATGCCATTTCCATTCATCGACCACAGAGTAATGTCTTTTAATATACAGCACACACACGTGTATGGGCGATAACCGATATTGGTATTGTCATGACGACAACGCTTACTAGCATCAGTAGAGAAAATAATTATAAGTTTTGTCTTTTATTAATAACTTGCTGTTGGGGGTAACTTACCATTATTTAAGTTTGTACAAGCTTATATAAGATTAACTTTGCAGAACACATTACGCATAATAACGCATTTCTTCCATTAAACATGTAAATTGTGACTGTACGGGAATTGCTACACCAGTTATTTTTTACATTTTCGAATGTTTACATTTATTTACTAAGAATTAACTAATGGCGTATTTGTTTGTTAAAAGTCTTAAATAAAGTTTTATAATTGCCTATTATCAGTTATAACTTTATGTTATATTTTAAAACAATTTTATTTCCATTGTTTATTCGTGGTGTCAAGATATGTAGCATGATCATAGCTACGTCAATAGAAATATACGGTGTCGGTCCCACACAGTGGTATATCATCATATCTTTCAATCCATCCACAGACCATTGAACGCGGCGTACGATCGTTTAATATACGTCATACACCCCAGGCTAATTTAGAAGAAACTTCAAGAAAATAAAACAAGAATATAGATATAAATATGACTAATGAATATTATAAATAAGTGCTAGAACCTACAAAACTAACTTACCGAGTATTATCTCTAAGAGTACGCAGGAACGCGGCTTGTCATAGTCCTTCAGAACGTTCGGTCATCAGCAGCTGTATATTGATCGGCTGCTATAACTTCTTCCACTCTGCGGACACCCAGAGACGCAGCAGGACGTTTGTGGGCCAACTTGAGACGGGTCTGTTTGAAATTGGTAACCATACGACAGCCGTCAGATCTATAGAAAAGTAATTTAATTTTCATGGAGGATCTATTGAACGAAACTGCAATTATATTTCTCTACGTTCCTTGGGGCCATGTCTTTAGTTTTCGCCATGTTTGTTTTAAATCTGCGGCGTCTGGTATTTAAGAATTCACAATTGATCGTCTGCTTTTCTTTTCTTACTTTGCGCTCCATTTGTTTGTGTGTGTGTGTGTGTGTGTGTGTGTGTGTGTGTATGTGTGTGTGTGTGTGTGTGTCTGTGTGTGTGTGTATGTGTGTTATGTGTGTGTCTGTGTGTTTTATGTGTGTGTGTGTGTATTGTGTGTGTGTGTGTGTATATATTGCGTGTGTGTGTGTGTGTATATATATTGCGTGTGTGTGTGTATATTGTGTGTGTGTGTGTGTTTTATGTGTATGTGTTTGTGTGTGTATGTGTGTGTGTGTTTTATGTGTGTGTGTCTTTCATGTGTGTGTGTGTTTTATGTGTGTGTGTGTGTGTGTGTTTAAGGTATGTCTGTATGTGTGTGTTATTAGTGTGTGTGTGTGTGTGTGCGTGTATGTGTGTGTGTGTCTGTGTGTGTGTGTGTCTGTGTGTTTGTTTTGTGTGTGTGTCTGTGTGTGTGTGTTTTGTGTGTGTGTGTGTATGTGTGTGTGTATTTTGTGTGTGTGTGTTTTATGTGTGTGTGTATGTGTGTGTGTTTGTGTGTATGTGTGTGTGTGTGTGTTTGTGTGTGCGTGTTTTGTGTGTGTGTCTGTCTGTGTGTGGGTGTGTGTGTGTGTGTGTGTTTTATGTGTATGTGTGTGTGTGTTTTATGTGTGTGTGTTTTTTATGTGTGTGTGTGTGTGTTATGTGTGTGTGTGTGTGTGTATTGTGTGTGTGTGTGTGTGTGTGTGTGTGTGTGTGTGTGTGTGTGTGTGTGTGTGTGTGTGTGTGTGTGACGGAACATGCTCTTTTTTTTTTTTCGCCTGTGGCGATATTAATTGTTTTAGAGGGCCGTGTGCAGTCCCAATATGCACTTAGACTAGGTGGGCACTTTGTTACGTAATACCTCCGCGCGACCGTAACCTCTAATACACACCCAGACCAGTTGCGGAGGCCATGTGGCCAGTAATTACGTAATACCTTCGGTAGTGCGGTTTACGACCAGGGGATTGTCAGCGATTGGCGACAACTAGTCTGACCATCTAAGAAAAATATGCCGTCTTGGTCGCTGTGGAAATATCACTTGTAGGTATTCGGTACCGCCTTGTACCCCCAGGCGATATCCGGGTTTTATAATAAATAGCTAGAATTTTAGATTTATCGGGGAGAAAAAAAGGAAGGCCCCCAGGGAACGTTAGTCCGTTTGGACTTGGTATATATATATTGTTCTGCTCTGTTGTATAACCTTGATGTGATTGATGTGACTTTAAATATTTTAATACTGTATTATACCAATATTATTTAGACGGTGTTTCCGGTAAACTGACGAAGTAAATTGTAGGCTTCACTGTCTAAAATTATTAAAGCTTAGCCAGTCATCCTGGAGGACCTAGGTAAACTGTAGGTTATTGTCTTTATTCTGTATTACAAGGTTACTGAATGAGTAGTTAAGGGTTAATTAAAAATTAACCAGTTAGGAATAGAGTTGTAATTCCTTTATTAATTAAGTTCTCCTGGCAGCGTTTCTAAATTATCACACGTGGGTGTGTTGTATCACGGTGAAATGATTAGAATATTGTGTAAATTAGACACCTAGTGATTAACTAATTAAGTGATTAGTTCTGGGTTGTTATTATTATTGTTGTTGTAAGTAATTAATTAACTGCGGCAATTATATTTGTCAGCTTAAGGTTAATACAGATTCCAAAGTGTATTGTGTTTTGTTGTGTTTTCTAGTGAACTAAACGTGCTATATATATTAAATACTTATGTAAGATCGTATCTCTGATCATACCTAGAGCCGAGCCACTCGGGTATAGACAGCCCGATACAGAGAGATCTAATAGATATACAGTTAGGAGAGATATTTGGATAATCGTGTTTTATTCAGTTACGGGTATTATAGGATCCCCGTGACAGTGTGTGTGTTTTATGTGTCTCTGTGTGTGTGTGTGTGTGTGTGTGTGTGTGTGTGTGTGTGTGTGTATGTGTGTATGTGTTTTGTGTGTGTGTGTGTGTGTGTGTGTGTGTGTGTGTTTCATGTGTCTGTGTGTGTTTTATGTGTGTGTGTGTGTTTTATGTATGTCTGTGTGTGTGTGTTATGTGTGTGTGTGTTATGTGTGTGTGTGCGTGTATGTGTGTGTGTGTCTGTGTGTGTGTCTGTGTGTGTCTGTGTGTGTGTATTGTGTGTGTATGTGTATGTGTGTGTATTTTGTGTGTGTGTGTGTGTGTTTTATGTGTGTGTATGTGTGTGTGTTTGTGTGTGTGTGTCTGTTTGTGTGTGTGTGTGTGTGTGTGTGTGTGTGTGTGTGTGTGTGTGTGTGTGTGTGTGTGTGTGTGTGTGTGTGTGTGTGTTGCTAGTTGTTTTTTGTTTGTATTTTTTTAGTTGCTTTTTGTCGGTGTTTCTGTGAGGGGGTGCCTTTATTAAATCTAGGTCACATTAAAACGTATTGTTAGTGACATAGCTATACTACAGCTGTTGGGACGCTGTTTAAATCGAATGCAACTGCCGAATACTCTGCAGCTTATTACTGTTTTCTCCACATGTGTTGTTGCTGTTTTCTGTCTAAAAGATGGTTGTTTCGTCACTTATTCGGCAGAAAGAGGGGGCCGGACCTAGCCCATTGGAAAAAGTACTAGCCTGATGCGCGGTCGGTTTGGGATCGATCCTCGTCGATGCACCTTTTGGGATATTTCTTGTTCCAACCAGTGCACCATGACTGGTATATCAAAGACCATGTTATGTGTTATTCTGTCTGTGAGATGATGCATATAAAAGATCCCTTGCTACAATGGAAAATGTAGCGGGTTTCCTCTCTAAGACTATATGTCAAAATTACCAAATGGCTGACATCCAACAGCCGCTGATTGATAAATCAATGTGCTTTTGTTCTACTGGTGTCGCTAAACAAACTTAAAACGTTTTGTTCGACCAAACAAGAAACGAAGAGAAAGCCTGCTGTCAACATAAAGGTTCCTACCAGGGGAAAAAAAACATCAAATAAAACAAAAAACAAACAGTAAGGGATCTTTGTATTTACTGTTGTCTCTTTAGACAAGAGAGTACATACCACAGCTTTTGATAAATTATTTGTGGGTAAACAAAATTAAGACCATACAAGGCAATCGATCAAGCGACCCATAGCACCTCAGGATAACGCTCTCCTCCTGAGATATGTGCTGTCTCTTATGCTAGGGTCAGACTATCAACTGTCACGGCAGTATTGGTCAACACTCCTAACTTAGATGGTCGCACTCAGATTAACAACTGATCGTAGGAGTTGTATACGACGAGAATCGAGTTCTCAGACCAGCAACTGACAGTCGTAGAAGTCGAATGGTCGGCGAGTTGGCCAGCTCTGTCGTGACGGTTGATATTCTTAGACTAGCATTAGGCATATATATAGATAAGTCGCAATTTTCAAGTCATAAACCGGCCTCGGTGTTGCCGTGGTTAAGCCATCGGACACAAGGCTGGTAGGTACAGTATTAGCAGCCCGGTACTAGCAGGCCACTACACCCTCTCTCTCACTAACCACTAACCACCTAACAACTAATCCACTGTCCTAGACAGACAGCCCAGATAGCTGACATGCGTGCCCAGGACAGCGTGGCTGAATCTTAATTGGATATAAGCACGAAAGAAAGTCATAATTGGTATATATAATTATTTTGTCATGTTTTGTTTTTAAAAGTATATATATATATATATATATATATATATATATATATATATATATATATATATATATATATATATATAATTTCTTTTATCTCTTTCTAGTACCTAGGATGATTGCTTTTAAGTAGATCATATATACTCTAATGACTGTGATAATATGTATTATTGTCCATATTAATGGACAAATGCTTTTGACCACATTGTTAATTAATAAAATCACAACCAAAGCGGTGCTTTTGTGTGCCAAGCATGACCAACACGAATGTAAACTGCCATTTAATGATGTGGACATTAAAAATAATACCCATCAGCTAGTAGTATGCATGGACATATTGTCGTTACGTTCCCATTTTCCGATCACGACGTATGCTGCGCCAAATTCAGCCAACATGGCGGTCGATATGTCACTTTCCACTGTTGACGTAACGCAGATGAGCATAAAATAACACATTATTTATTAACTAGATTTATACGCATTGTCTCAGAAACTCTGATCACTGAAAAGATGTTAATGGCCAGGTTGATCGACAATTCCCAGAGGTATTTTATTTATTCTTATGTCGTGGCTGTTAACGATTTATTTTTCTCATTCACTGCAACTAATCGATGAGCGTGCACTACGTCAGAAACAAGACAAGAGTAAAGAGTGAATAAGGCATGCAAGAAATATTTGTTTAACAAACGCCCCCTCCAAGAGCCTGATCCGAGGGAGGACCCACGACACCACTAGAGCACATTGATTTATCAATCATCGACTATTGTGGCTCTTTTACAGTCAAGAGTACTCTGGCTACAGCTATTGGATGTCAAACATTTGGTAATCCTGACATATCAGGGCCGTAGCTAGCGGGGGGGGGGGGGGGGGGCAAGGGGGCAGAAGCCCCCCTCCCCCCCGAAAAAAAATCCTGTTTAAGGAGTTTTAGACTATTAACTACTCAGTTGCCCCCCCCCCCCCCCCAAAAAAAAATAAATAAAAAATCCAACCTACGGCCCTGCATATAGTCTTATGGAGAAAGCCAGCTACATTTGTTTCATTAATGGGTGTGGGTAATTTTTGGCATGCTTCCATCAGATAACTGTTCAATAACGCCTGTCGTGAGCACAACCTCTGACTTCGCCAGAAAGTTATATCCATGACAGGTTTTCATTAGTAGCAAGGGATATTTTATATGCACCCTCCAATAGACAAGATAGCACATACTACGGCCTTTGATATACCAGTCGTGGTGGACTGCCGGGAACGAAAAATAGCTCAATTGGCCCACTGGCAGGGGTCGATCCTAGACTGGCCGCGCATCAGGCGGACGCTTTACCACTGGGATACGTCCCCCACATACACCCCCACACACTCTACAAAAAAATAAATTCAAATGTCGCCCTTTTTTCCCCTCTATTAATTTTTTTCCCATTGGGATGTTCTTTTCACGAATTGGCCCATGTGCTCTTTTCCCGTTGGTTCCTCCGCCCACACAAAAATTATTGGATCCGTCCCTGCCCCTTCACCCCTTTCCCCATGAACATAGTATTATTACATCGATTATTCCTGCTGTTAGACGTACGTGTAAAAGTTAAAGTTTGTTTAACGACACGAATAGAGCACATTGATTTATTAATCATCGGCTAATGGATGTCAAACATTTGGTGATTCTGACATATAGTCTTAAAGAGGAAACCCGCTAAAGACAGTATCTTGGTGCCAAGAATTGTGATGGTACTGGGTTTATGTGTACTTTTCGTACACAATTACCTCAAGTTCAGCAAACGTTCGCGACCTATTTGATTAGTTCCCGACGTTGCCATTGTGTTTATTGTGAAGCGCACAAACCAGTCTAGTAGACGTTTTTTCTGCTCGGTCTGGTTGAACGCAGCCCAATTGGTGAGAACACGGTTGTGTCAGCCATACCATCTAACGGGGAAAAAAGCACAGTCGAAATTGATTGATATGTGACGTAAAGGTTAACCTGAAATTGATTAGTCTATGACGCGTATATTAGCTACAGCGCAATACAAGGGCTGTAAATGAGTCTAAATTTATTTACAAACTGGGAGGGGGTTTTTTTCTGTTTGTTGTGTTATTTAGTTTTTTGTTGTTTTGTTTTTGTTGTGTTTTTTTGTGTGTTTTTTCTTTTGTGTGTTCTTTTTGTTTGTTGTTGTTGTGTTGTTGTGTTGTGTGTTTTTTTTGGGGGGGGGTTTTGGGAGGGTATGTAAGAAATAGAATACTACACTCTGAGTCCGTTAGATACCATTTAATGATTTATCTCACAATATGTTGTTTAAAAACGTATCCAACTAGCTAGATATGTTTTAAAACAATTCATTATACGATAAATATTACCTAAAGTATAATAGGTAACGTATCCAGAGTAATTTGATAACTTTGCAAATTAGATATAAATTAATTAAGGTCACGGCACTATGTTTATTGACATGTAAGTAAACGTACAACAGCGACACTCCAGAATTGATGTATGCAGTTATAATCATCAAACAAAAAAGGTTTAACAGCAACTTTACATTAAAAGCTGTCCAGTGTTCTGAAGAAAAAAACACACCGGCAATTACTAGTTTGTTTTTACGTAAGGATATTCATGCTAAGCTGACGTCATTCCCGTTCAAAAAGACACAACGTCACATATTCATACGCTATTTGAATATCGAGTAATGGCCGACTGGAGTTAAAGTTTCGTATACAGCTGTTTACAAAAACACGTTGTATTAAGGTTGAGATTATATCTGAATCTATGATAAAGAGATTATTACCCTCGTGTTTTTCGGTATCGTCAATATCATATATTAGAAAACAAATATATACATGTATTAGGAATGAAAATAATGTATTATGCTTGCCAGAAGCTCGCATATTACAATCGAGTCTCTCGGCGGGACGTAGCCCAGTGGTAGAGCGCTCGCTTGATGCGCGGTCGGTCTGGGATCGATCCCCGTCGGTAGGCCCCATTAAGCTATTTCTCGTTCCAGCCAATGCACCACGACTGGTATATCAAAAGCCGTGTGGTATGTGCTATCCTGTCTGTGGGATGGTGCATATAAAAGATTCCTTGCTACTAATTGAAAAAAGTAGCGGGTTGCCTCTCTAAGACTATATGTCAAAATTACCAAATGTTTGACATCCAATAGTCAAAGATTAATAAATCAGGGTGCTCTAGTGGTGTCGTTAAAAATAACTTTTTTTTTCTTTTCGGGATCACTTATGTTTCAAAGATTTCATTAATTTGGGTCATAGAAGATAATTTTACTTGACTGGATTACTATATGTACAAGTATGAAATAAAGCCCCTGGTTTTGTTTGTTGTTGGGTGGGTGGGTTTTTTGTGTGGGTTTTTTTTTTCTTTCTTTTTTTTCTGTTTGATTTTGTTTTGTTTTTTGTTTGTTTCGGGGGTGGGGGTGGGTTTTGGGGGGGTTGTTGGGGTTTTTTGTTGTGTTGGGGTTTTTTTTTTTTTTTTTTTGGGAGGGGGGGGTCCTGTTGATTTTTATTTTTGGGGGGATGGAGGGTGTTTGGAGTTATTTTTTATTATTTTGTTTTAAAGACATATTTTACAGTTCAAAGGACTGCGATTGGTGATGGACACATTACCGGTACTAGCATTTACTCCTATCCTTATAAGCTTTCAGTAGTTTGGGTTGACGAATTTATAGAAGATAATTTTACTTGACTAGATGAAAAAACATTACTTTTTTTTTTTTTTTTTTTTTTTTTTTTTTTTTTGTTGTTGTTGGGTTTGTTTGGGGTTTGTTTGGGGGGTTTTGTGGAGGGAGGGATGGTGTTGGGGGTTCTTTCGTATTTTCTTTATTGTTTAAAAAAAATACTTTACAATTACAAGAACCATGCACTTTGAAAAACACACCCCTGACACTGGCGGACTATGTTCGGTATGATAGATTGAAATTATTATTCGGCATTCGATTTTTGTTTTCTCAAACATTGCGTGAACCGAGTCATGACTGTAATAAGCAAAGGCAAGGGAAATGATTGATGATAGACCGGTCGCGGAGGAAGTTCATTGTGTGGTGGCTAAATAATTGTACAATCGTCTGGAGGTTTAATCACAATGTCGCCCAAGGTTGATCTCTTGTAGGGACTCGTTTGTCTGTTTATCCTCCTGTGTCTCTATAGCCAGGGTGGTGAATACAGCTATTTCAGAACAAGGAGATTCGGAGACACCATAATATTTGTGAAAAGTAACTGAAAATTAATTTTCACGAAATTGCTCTCTCACTAAGTACACATAAAAGATTGGTTTGGTATTTTTTGGTGTTGGCCGGATGAAGCTACATACGTTTCCTCTGTATCAGACGGTTCATTCCCTTTGTTCTCACAACCGAGCTCAGTGGCGTCGTGGTTAAGTCATCAGACCTAAGGATGGTAGGTACAGGGTTCGCAGCCCGGTACCGGCTCCCACCCAGAGCGAGTTGTAACGACTCGGTGGGTAGGTGTAAGACCACTACACACTCTTCTCTCTCACTAACCACTAACAACTAACTCTCTGTCCTGGACAGACAGCCCATATAGCTGAGGTGCATATGCCCAGGACAGCGTGCTTGAACCTTAATTGGATATAAGCACGGAAATAAGTTGAAATAAAATGAAATAGCCAGGGTGCTGAATGCAGCTATGTCAGTACACGGAGACTCGGAGACATCATATTTGTGAAAAGTAACTAGAAATTAATTCTCGCGAAGTTGCTCTCTTGCTAAGTACACATAAAGATTGGTTCAGTCTTCATGGTGTTGGCCGGACGAAACTAAAGATGTTTCCTCTGCATCAGACGGTTCATTTCCTTTGTTCTCACAATCAGTGCTACCAGAGCAGACCCAGGATTGGCATAGATGACCAGGTGGTTGAAAATGTGCCTTTCCGTCCCTGTCATGGACAGAACTATCTGGCGAAGTCAGCGGTTGTGCCCACGACAGGCGTGCTTGAACACTTCTCTGATGGAATCATGCCAAAAATTACCCACACCCACATTCGTCTTTAAAGCTGGTAGGTGTGTAAGGTTATACCGTGCCTATATTTTATAATGTCCCAGTATGTCTTTCCCTTCCCTGGAAAAAAATCCTTTGGATGCTTATGAACCGCTTTCGTGGAAGAATGGTAACTATATGGTTGTTTGTACAACATAACATGTCAACATATTGTCGCACGTTAGTGTTACGGCTGACATTAAAACGAATACTGCCGTCTTGCTGATCGTAAATTTCACACATTATATTTTGCCCTAGTTCTTTACTGTTCTTCTTCTACTTCTTCTTTTCTTTTACTTTGGGTGTGCATTGGTTCTTTGTTAATAAGGATGTGCATCTGACCTACACCCACTACCCTACTCCTGTTTTGACGTCATTGTTAATTTTCAAGAAATGATGGAGAGGACTTTTCACTTTCATTTCGGAGCTGTCCATCACTACGTGAAATAAATTTGAAGAGAGACCCAACACGATCTCGGCAATAATTGGACACTGTAAAGTCCGTAAAGTTATCGCTTTTCTAAGCGGTACTTTTCATTTTGTGGCGCTTTCCGTTATTTCCTGCTTTATTGGCGTCTTGTCTCACGCGCCAAAACAGCCGTCTGCAATCGGCATCTTGGCAGGTTGTCAACGTCGAAGCGCTGACAACGCAATCTTTGAAAAGCTTTTCGCAAAGCGCGTGGAACCCACAACAAGGCGTGTTATTAACTTTGAAATAAATTTAAACACGACTTTTTATTATCTTCCTTCGTCCAGTTATGTCGTCTGTCAATTCGCGCCACTCGGTGCAGACGTAATTAATTAAATGGAGAGTGGAGCTGAAGGGGGACATGTCAGTTTGAAGCGAGATGGGGAAAGGAAACATGTTTCAATAAGACAAATTAGCGAAGTTAGGGTTGCCTTCTTCTATACACCCTGTATGCACTGCCATAAATATATATATATATATATATATATATATATATATATATATAGAGAGAGAGAGAGAGAGAGAGAGAGAGAGAGAGAGAGAGAGAGAGAGAGAGAGAGAGAGAGAGAGGGGGGGGGGGTATTACGGTATCGTTAATATCAAATATTAGGAATAAATATTGTATCATGCGAGCTTGTAGCGAGCATAATACATTATTTTTATTCCTAATATAATTTTGATATTGGCGATACCAAAATACGAGGGTATTAATCTCTTTATCATATATCTTAAGCTTAATACGACATGTTTTTGTAAACTGTATACGCAATTTCAATTTTAATTCCAGTCACTCATTATTCTATATTCAAGTGACGTATGGATATGAGACGCGGTTTCATGTATTTATTATAGAGAGAGACACACACACACACCGCTAAAAATCCCTTGCTGCCTGTCGTAAAAGAGTAGCCTATGTGGCGACAGCGGGTTTCCTCTAAAAACAGTGTCAGAATGACCATATGTTTGACGTCCAATAGCCGATGATAAGATAAAAAATCAATGTGCTCTAGTGGCGTCGTTAAATAAAACAAACTTTACTTTATATTTCCAACTTGCTTTAAAATTCATTTTTGAGGTACAAAGGAAGTGTAGACTGTCTTCGCAATAACTGTTATGAAACGGCTGTCTTTCTACAACTACTATTTACAGATTGTATTGATTTTAATTAGTTGAATATGCCATAAGTGTCTTCTAGACCAAATGTGCTTGTAACAGCCAGTTGCACCGCCCACACTTTCTAACACACTGATGCCATTTACATTCCGTCCTACAACCACACGTAACAAATTATAGATACGCCTATGAAAGAGATAACAATTGTGTACACACTGGTATTTGACATTCGAGTCTGCATTCTGTCGACACTGAAGGTTGGGTCAAGTGCAGGCGTCGAATCTTCTGTTTGTAGGCTAAATTCAGAGCTCTAATTCGCCATTTTTGGGATACAAGAGATCTAATGCTTTTCTTGGTTTCATAAATTAGCTCTGTACCACGCGTTGTATCAGAATATCCAATGTGGCTATATAACTATTTTATCGATGTATTCAATATTGCTATCTTTAGCGATGCATTCCAATAGCTTAACACATCAAAAGCTCCTCGTTCAACATATGTGACGTTGCATCATCTCCACTATCCACTGATGGCGTGGAAACCAAATATGTTTTGTTTAATCTTGTCTCCTACTTCCAGCGAGATCCGTCGGGCTTGGAAGACACCTTCCTGGTTTAGAGGTCCCAGATACTGTCCATGCTTCAACAACCAATGTTCCAAGATGATAAATTAACAAGACCAAGTCAATGTCCTTGTATTTCACCACTCTTCTCACCTAGGCAGAGAAGATGTTTTCCAGTCTACGCTACCTCTCTGGAAATGAGCGACAACATCATGCAATGCATACTTTGGGTTTCACACCATCACTGGATGTGATACAATATGACACATGTTTTCTTCCATATCGAAAGATGTTCTGGGAATATCTTTCCGGTTAGCAGCAAGGGATCTTTTATTTGCGCTTCCCACAGGCAGGATAGCACAAACCATGGCCTTTGTTGAACCAGTTATGGATCACTGGTCGGTGCAAGTGGTTTACACCTACCCATTGAGCCTTGCGGAGCACTCACTCTAGGTTTGGAGTCGGTATCTGGATTAAAAATCCCATGCCTCGATTGGGATCTGAACCCAGTACCTACCAGCCTATAGACCGATGGCCTAACCACTACGCCACCGAGTCCGGTCTAGTCTGAAGAGATGGCAATATTGCACATACAGAGAAGTATTTATGTCGCTTAAGTGATGTTTCCAAAACATGCATGGTCTAGACATAGATGTTTGATGATGCCATTTACCAGCAAATAGTTGGATACAGTCGAACGACTCTACCTTCAAGGTTGCTGATATCTAGAAGATTCTCGGAGACAACTGCACGTTGCAATTTATATTTATAATCTGTAGTTTTAGTGAGTATATTTTTAACAGTGTTTAAAACTTCCAAGAATGATGTGACAAATATATATATATATATTATTTACATATTCTTCCATATTTAGCTACTTCTGAAGTTAGATTCTGTTATTACATTTTGTAGGTAGTTTGCATACAGGTGTTTGATAGAGTCACTGTGACTAAACATGATACTGCGTGCACGTTTCTTAGATTAAACGCGTTGTCTGATAGATTTCTTCTTATGCCATTGGTTACAATTAGAATGGATTTTACGTTTGTCTGAGAATGTCTTAGAAATGTTGTAACACAGTTTTGTTCCAAGGTTTATCCTTATCTGTACAATATCGAGAAACGGACAAAAGGAAAAGACTATTAAATGGTGTATTGCGTTCATTGCAGTGTAAACTTTCTTCTCCTTTATACCCAACGTTTTAACCATTAATAGGGAAAACACCCCCCACCCCCCACCCCCACCCCACCCTTCCCCTGTAGTTTGTTAGTATATCTTATCGATCACTCTAGACACATTGTCGGACATCAACAAAAATGCTTACATAACCACTTTTCGGGGTTTTCAAATATAGTTGACTAAGTACAGAGAGAATACTATATGAGTGGCCGTTAAATACCATGTATCTTACAACGATTTATTTGAAACCATATCTAACGAGCGAAATGGAATTTGATACGTCTTTAAACGAGTTGTAAGACAAATTATATGTAACGGATACCAATGTGGTAAGCTATTTCTTACGTGTATACCAAGTATGAAATAAATTTAAATGTATTTTTCAACTAAAACCTATTCACGCTCTTCCAGTTAACTTGTGCGTCTCAGAATAATCAATGTTGATAGGTACTGTTTTTATTGGATGGTATAGTTGTGACGATCTGGTCATCGCCTAGGAACAGTCAATCATATGTCTTCAAATTGTTATCACACGTACAAGTGTTATTAGTATGTGTTAACTAAAATAACAAATGATGTTCTCACTAACGGGTGTGTAAGATAACAGATTCCTGCTAGTAGTAGCTTTTGGAATTCTAATATCTCAAGGACTGAGATTTTGATTTCATAAAAATACTGCTGCTACCCCCTCCTTCCCTCCACCCCTTTCCTCCCCCTCTCTCTCTCTCTCTCTCTCTCTCTCTCTCTCTCTCTCTCTCTCTCTCTCTCTCTCTCTCTCTCTCTCTCTCTCTCTCTCTCTCTCTCTCTCTCTCTCTCTCTCTCTCTTTCTCTTACTTGCTTCCCATTATTCTCATCCTACTGCCAATATCTCCTTCCATCCCATTTCTACCAGCTGCCCTTTCACCCTAGTCCTGGCATTCAGACATTCAGACACAAAAATACAGCATCACCATATTCTTCTTTATAAAAGTGACTGATGAGTGAATACATTCTTATCAACGGATCGATCGCCCAACTCGGTCTGGTGCGATCTGCTTTCACTTAAATTGATGTTTAGCAAATCTCGTGAACGTGATCCTCGTACAGAAATGTTCTGCACCGCTTGTTATCTGGCCGAAGACGTCTGTCTGGCGATGTAGACAGTCACAACCACGATAGAGTGGTGAATTCGACGGCCTAGCTCGTCTATGGTGTATATTTATAGAATATTGGCTTCCATCACAAGCAGTTTGATTTTTTTTCTTGTGTTTCTGTGTCTACATTGATCGGAAGGATTCCCCTATACGATTTCCAGACCAGGACTACAGCAATTGATGCTCTAATCATGTTGTAATTGTCCCATGCAATCGAAGCTCAAATGATCCTGTTAAAGTTGTATGTGCCAACTGAACCATTATGTCCTTGATTAAATATATCTGGTATGACTCAGATAGTTCAACGTAGCCCAGTGGTAAAGCGCTTGCCTGATGCGCGGTCGGTCTGAGATCGATTCCCGTCGGTGGGCCCATTATTTATCGTCCTAGCCAGTTCACCACGACTGGTACATCAAAGGCCGTAGTATGTGCTATTCTGTCTATGGGATGGTGCATATAAAGGATCCCTTGCTGCTAAAGGAAAAAATGTGGCGGGTTTCCTCTCTAACACTATATGTCCAAATTACCAAGTGTTCGACATACAATAGCCGACGATTAATAAATCATTGGGCTCTAGTGGTGTTGTTGAACAAAACAAACTTTAAGTTAGTCCAAAGAAAAGGATATTGGTTTCCGCCAGTTATGAATAATGAGATGTATTAGAAATTGATGTTCATATATAACTGTATGTTTTGTATTGTTTTTGTTGTTTGTTTGTTGTTGTTGTTGTTGTTGTTGCTAAATTGGGGGGGGGGGGGGGGGGGGGGGGTAGTTTGTGAGGTTTTTGTTGTTTTGTGTTGGGGGTTTAAGTGTTGATTTATGATTTTAAGGGATAGGGATCTGATCAAAGCGAGGTAATCATTAACGTAACAGACATAGTAGATCAATCTGGTTGCAACAAATGACACCACTGACCACCACTGTGTACCAGAGTTCAGATCTCTACCACGTCTCTAGTAAGGGACTTCCATTAGCTACAGCGAGTAGAGCACCACTGAAGTAATTTGAACCGGAATCTGTGTATCAGAGTCCAGATCTCTACCAAGTATCTAGTAAGGAACTTCCATTAGCTACAGCGAGTAGAGCACCACTGAAGTTATTTGAACCGGAATCTGTGTACCAGAGTTCAGATCTCTACCACGTATCTAGTAAGGGACTTCCATTAGCTACAGCGAGTAGAGCACCACTGAAGTAATTTGAACCAGAATCTGTGTATCAGAGTCCAGTGCTCTACCACGTATCTAGTAAGGGACTTCTATTAGCTACAGCGAGTAGAGCACCACTGAAGTTATTTGAACCGGAATCTGTGTACCAGAGTTCAGATCTCTACCACGTATCTAGTAAGGGACTTCCATTAGCTACAGCGAGTAGAGCACCACTGAAGTAATTTGAACCAGAATCTGTGTATCAGAGTCCAGTGCTCTACCACGTATCTAGTAAGGGACTTCTATTAGCTACAGCGAGTAGAGCACCACTGAAGTTATTTGAACCAGAATCTGTGTATCAGAGTTCAGATCTCTACCACGTATCTAGTAAGGGACATCCATTAGCTACAGCGAGTAGAGCACCACTGAAGTAATTTGAACCAGAATCTGTGTATCAGAGTCCAGTGCTCTACCACGTATCTAGTAAGGGACATCCATTAGCTACAGCGAGTAGAGCACCACTGAAGTAATTTGAACCAGAATCTGTGTATCAGAGTTCAGATCTCTATCAAGTGTCTAGTAAGGGACTTCTATTAGCTACAGCGAGTAGAGCACCACTGAAGTACCTTGAACCAGTATCTGTGTATCAGAGTCCAGTGCTCTACCACGTATCTAGTAAGGGACTTCCATTAATTAAAGCGAGTAGAGCACTACTACAACACACCCCACCCCTTCAGCTCAAGTTACGTCCCGGAGCCATGGGCCATTGGTAGTTGAACTGTTACATATGTCCTTAATGGACAATAATTGTATTATCTTTTTTCTCAGAATACACCCAGTTCCAAAATAAGATATATTATCCTCCACCAAAGATATTTTGTATCATCCCCCTGTCCCCTTTCCTTCCTCTCCTTTGAATTCTGTCTTATATCTTCCTGATCTGGTAACTCCTTCTATCTTTCAACTTGTTTTGTTGTCCACTTCCACATCCCAGTCCTGGTCTCTCCAACCGCAACAGGTGCTTGTTTCTTGTGGCTATCTGTGTCACACACCTGCCATTCCTCATCAGCTTTTAGCTGTGGGCTTAGTCTGACTACTATGGGGAGTGTTCAGTAGTTACGTCTGGCATTGTTAAGAGACACTTGTAACCACCTACTATACACCCATATTACCGGCGGTCGTTAGTTAGTGCCGTGGGTCAGATCAGCTTTATTACTAAAGAGATTCTGATCAGGAACTATTTGTATTTATGTCCAAAACACAGCGCGTTACCAACTGAAGTAGTAGACATATTGGAGCACTTTATATACTAACACTGTTTTAAAGCAGCTGTGTCTGGTATACTTTAAATATTTTCTTGCCATACACACCATTTTTCTTTTCTTTATATCCTATTTACAAGATAGGTCACATTGAAATCGCACTGTTAGTCAAACAGATAAGCTACCTCGTCAGCACACTGGATAGGTCATCAAAGAAAGAAATGTTTTATTTAACGACGCACTCAACACATTTTATTTACGGTTATATGGCGTCAGAGATATGGTTAAGGACCACACAGATTTTGAGAGGAAACCCGCTGTCGCCACTACATGGGCTACTCTTCCGATTAGCAGCAAGGGATCTTTTATTTGCGCTTCTCACAGGCAGGATAGCACAAACCATGGCCTTTGTTGAACCAGTTATGGATCACTGGTCGGTGCAAGTGGTTTACACCTACCCATTGAGCCTTGCGGAGCACTCACTCAGGGTTTGGAGTCGGTATCTGGATTAAAAATCCCATGCCTCGACTGGGATCCGAACCCAGTACCTACCAGCCTGTAGACCGATGGCCTACCACGACGCCACCGAGGCCGGTAGGTCATCAAGCCTAACGCTCGTAGGAAATGAATTCATACCCCAATACTGTTTTTCTTTAGATCTTATTAACAATCTAGGACACATTCGAACGCACTGTTAGTTAAATATCTAAGCTACTGCACCAGCCCAATGGATAGGTCATCAAGTCTACCTTGTACAGAAACTGAATTCATACCCCAATACTGTTTTTCTATAGATCCTATTTACAATCTAGGACACATTCGAACGCACTGTTAGTTAAATATCTAAGCTACTGCACCAGCCCAATGGATAGGTCATCAAGTCTACCTTGTACAGAAACTGAATTCATACCCCAATACTGTTTTTCTATAGATCCTATTTACAATCTAGGACACATTCAAACGCACTGTTAGTTAAATATCTAAGCTACTGCACCAGCCCAATGGATAGGTCATCAAGTCTATGGTTTACAGAATCTGGATCCATACCCCAATACTGATCCGATTTACAATCTAGGTAACATTCAAACACACCGTTAGTCAAATTGATAAACTACCTCACCAGCCCAGTGGATAGATCATCAATTCTAAGGCTTGTAGAAACTACCCATGTCCCAATAGGCCTATTGTTTTTCTTGATACTGTTGACAATCTAGGTCACATTCAAACGCATTGTTAGTGAAATAGATAAGCTACCCCACCAGCCCAATGGATAGGTCACCAGGTCTAAGGATTGCTCAGGTCAGTGTCGAAAGGTCTCTCTACGTGAACACCAACTTTGCCTTGACTATAATAGGCGTCTGCTGTGGACATTTCAGATTTGTATCCGGGCCAGCATGCTTGAACAACAATAATATGAAAATATATATTTAAACAAATACGATAATTTCACGAACATTTACTTCTTTTTCTCTCTTTTGTTTCTTAGCCAGATCCCTCCGGCCGAATCATAGTCACGTGATATTTTGCAAATCTCTTGCTACACCAAAACAAAATCTAAATCTGGAAACGAAAACATCCTTTTGACTTTTAATAACTTCAATTCTTCAAGCCTTTCAGTTCTGTTCCTTCGATGTCAAAGACCATCTCAAGGATTCTTTTGACACGACTTATTGGAATGACTATTCCTAGATGCAGACACATTTGCGCGGTGTTATTTTGTTATTGCCTCAAAGGAGACGTGACACAAAAACAGCGCGACAGCATGTGGGTCTGCATTCGCGTTTCTCTGTGCCATTGATCTCCAAAATGTATTGAGAAATACCCACAGCGTCATTCACAAGTCTCGATTTTTTTATTTTTTTTCAGAATAGTCGACAATGCGTCAGCATGGGCTGGTAGTCAGTGAGTTGATCTTTACCGTTTCTGGTGTTTGCCTCTAGGGCGTGAACGTTTAAAGGAATATTTTGCTTGTAATTGTAGAAATTCAGTTTTTATATCAAGAGCTGGGAACCAGAATTGGCTTAGTTCAAAGTTACAGTTTTTAAAGAGATATGTTTTAACGTTAAACAACGAGCCTCAACCTCTTTTGGATATAGGCAAGCTAATAAAGTAAAAGAAAGAAAGGAACAACTAATCCAGAAAATTCCTAAAAACAAATTTAGCAATTATATATAAAATATTTCCAAATGATATAGCTTTACATTAGCCTTGTTATACGTATATTCCTACCCTACCCGATAAAAAGAGAAAAAATAAACAAAATTTTACTTTATTTATAATATAGAAAGGTAACCCGCCATATTTTGCCATTAGTAGCAAGGGATCTTTCATATGCACCATTCCCACAGACAGGATAGCACATACCACGGCCTTTGATATACCAGTTGTAGTGCACTGGCTAGAACGAGAAATAACCCAATGGGCCCACCAACGGGGATCGACCCCAAACCGACCGCGCATCAAGCGAACAAATATACATGGCGAATGTAAGAGTTTAAAATTAGTACATGACGGGAATAGTCATGTTAAAGAATTCATCTTAAAGTTAGTTTGTTTTGTTTAATGACACCACTAGAGCACATTGATTTATTAATCATCGGCTATTGGGTGTCAAACATTTGGTAATTCTGACAAATAGTATTAGAGGAAACCTGCTACATTTTTCCATTATTAGCAAGGGAATGTTTTATATGCACTTTCCCGCAAACAGAACACCATATACCACAGCCTTTGCTATTCAAGTTGTGGTGCATTGGTTGGGTCGGAGGAAAACAAAAACAATCAGGGAATGGGTTTACTGAGGTGATTCGACACTATGATGTAAGCACCTTACGCCTACCGCAGACGAGAGCTAATTAGCTGAGCAAAATGTTACTTGAGACTTTTTGCTCAGCTGATAGCTCTGAACAATTTCACCGCACACGATGGGCTAAGTGCTGAGCTACTTTGCTTACGACTGTAGCGATGACGTCACTCTAACGCAATGTTCGTGTTTCCATTGGTCAGTTAGTAAATTCAGCTCAGCTGATAGCTCACGTAATCCGCACACGGTGAAATTTTTGCCACGCATGGCCAAAAATATCAAACACGATAGATATTTTACGCATGACAACGAGAGACGAAAAACTCAGCAAAATTGCCCGCACACGAGAGCTATTAGCTGAGCAAAACGTCTGAAGTAACTTTTTGCTCAGCTGATAGCTCTCGTGTGCGGTAGGCTTAAGGTGAGCGCTCTACCAACTGAGCTAGATCCCACCCCTACATTGTAGAAATGCAGTCGTTATATCGAGGACTAGTCCGGAGGGACGTAGTAAGTGTGATTCTTCCTACGTCCGGATCTTGTTACATACCCTTTTCAAAGCCTGTATTCAAAACTTGTGGCACCATGTTTCAACCGTTTCTCAACCGAAATAGTGCAACAAATGGACACACAAACCATATATAACCTACCGTACTCACAAATGTAGAGGGGAAGCAACTCGCCGTGCACGTAAAGAAAGGTACCCAATGTGCCCCGTGCACTAATCGAGGACTGGTAATTGGCTACGGTATAAATTCAAAGTTATGGTTTTCAGAGAGATACTTTCGAACGTTAAACAAATCCAGAAAATTCCTAAAACAAATTAAGTAATTGTGTATATTATGCTAGAAATTTCGCTCGCTACAGGCTAGATCTTTCCATCTCCTCCCACCCCCCCCCCCCCCCCCCCCCCCCCCCCCCCCCCCCACCCCACGCGCTTCCCGATATAAAGGCCTGCACACTCGCCTGTGCAGTCAAATGCGCACCTATTTCCATTTTGGCTTAACCCTACGGGACATTCCAAATTACATAGCACCATACCACCTTCCGCCTGTTACAGGCTATGGTCGGACTGCTGGTGCTCCCTTGCACCCGCCAGTGCAGGCGGTCCCTCCTCCTCCCACCGCCACCCTTTCCTGTCCTGGACGGAGGAGCAAGTCGAGGCCAGCACATGTGCCCAGGACAGGCGTGCGCTACAACAGCTTGCTCTGAATGTGCACGTTAAACAATTTGGTCTTGGTCTTGGACTGTGCAGTCATACCATTTCTCACATCCATGCGCTCGAATGAGATCCTGTCTTGTACAGAGATACGACTGTCGGCATAGTAACGGCAAAGCCTACCAAATTCATTTTAATTCGAAACATAAACTTGGATACCTTTAAACAAATTGCATGCTTATCGACGTTTTTGTAAGTGAGCGTAGATTAAATTAAGGAGCAGAAAGCGATAATCGATAAGGACGTCTATTGAATTATCGACCAATCTTCTAAATTAAATGTGCCACAGCTCTTGTGTTGGGCCGGGCATATCACTGGCATGGAGTGATATATGTGAATACAAATGCAAGGTCGTACTTAGAGGACAGGAAAAGACGGAGGAAAATGTGTCTTTTTTAGTATGAAAGTGCTTCTTTTTTCTTTCTTTTTTGGTCTCGTTCAAGAAAGACCCTAGATTTTACTGGCCATAAAATGTATGAACCAGTAGGCATGATCGTAGCTAGAAAAGAACTTGTGCCTTTTTTGTCAAGTTGAAAAGACAGTATCAATGGCCTTAAAATTAATGTACTGGTGGGTACGACCGTAGCTAGATAAAAGCAAACACACACACAAAGACAAATGTCTTTTTTTTGTTTAGCTGGAAAAGCTCTATATTAAAGGGACAGACACTACAGCATATTTTACACTATTAGAGCCGTTTATGTTCACTAATATCAAACATTACTTATATTTTATTCTTTAGATTACCCATTTCCGTAGAACCGAAGTGTTTCTGGTCATCCTGATGTTTCTAATACCCAAAATTGCATTTTTCATATTTTTAAAAACGCACGTGCGTTTGAGAAGTAGCGGTTTATTGATTCGAATTTTAGTCTAGTTTTAAGTATATTTTCTGTTTTAACATCAAAGACTCTTCTTTCACTATTTTATAACTTTATCCAAATGAGTTACAGGTTTGTATATTAATTAAACTTAGTGTCCATTTTTATGGGTTAAAACTAGGGTCTGCGCCTTTAATGACCATAAACCGGCCTCGGTGGCGTCGTGGTTAGGCCATCGGTCTACAGGCTGGTAGGTACTGGGTTCGGATCCCATTCGAGGCATGGGATTTTTAATCCAGATACCGACTCCAAACCCTGATTGAGTGCTCCGCAAGGCTCAATGGGTAGGTGTAAACCACTTGCACCGACCAGTGATCCATAACTGGTTCAACAAAGGCCATGGTTTGTGCTATCCTGCCTGTGGGAAGCGCAAATAAAAGATCCCTTTCTACTAATCGGAAAGAGTAGCCCATGCAGTGGCGACAGCGGGTTTCCTCTCAAAATCTGTGTGGTCCTTAACCATATGTCTGACGCCATATAACCGTAAATAAAATGTGTTGAGTGCGTCGTTAAATAAAACATTTCTTTCTTTTTTTCTTTAATGGCCATAAAACATATGAACTGGTAAGCATAAATGTAGTTAGGAAAGAACGTGGTTCTTTGTCTTGTTGGAAAGATTATATATTAATGGTCATGAAATATATGTATGTACTCACTACTGGTAGGTATGATCGTAGCTAGAAAATAATATGGAAAATAATCCCACCTCATCCCAAAAAGTACACCAAAAAATGCAGTTTTTAGTTTAGATGTGACCATCTTGTTTGGATTGTAAAGACCACGACTCCGTTCAGCCAGCCTTGTTTCGCTAAACATTAGCAAACCGTTTTGGTTGGTTCCCAAAGTAGACATTCGGTTTATTATATATAGAGAGTGACAAATGGTTGGCTGAACTTTACCCTGTATCTACCCGCAAACCCGTAAATTGTTTTATCCGTACATGGCGAAAAGTGACTATGACGTCATAGTCGGAATCAGCTGTAAAAGCTTGTGCGTTAGCAACGGCTAACAGTTTAGTTGTCCAGTGTTGTTTTGGTGTCTTGTGCATGTGCGGATGCCTACACTTCCACTAATATACCGGTATGTCTATCAGGGCCGTAGCTAGGATTTTTTGTTGGGGGGGGGGGGGGGGGGGCAACTGAGTAGTTAATAGTGTAAAACTCCTTTTCTTTAAATTTCTATAATGCTTTCCAAATTTTGTTCGGGGGTGGGGGCAACTGCCCCCCTTACCCCCATGCTATCTAGCTATATGTATTGCATGTATGAACTCACGACATTTTCAACCAAAAATATATCTTGCTGTTAGTGCAACAATGTAGCAGGTTTCTGAAAAAGAGTCAGAATTATCAAATAGTTGATATCCAACAGCCGATTATTAATTAATGAATTTGCTCTAGTGATGTCATTTGTTTGTTGTGTTTCAGTTTTCATTGTAGGGGATTGTGTATTTTTTTTAGAATTAAGTTATATTATATTTTTTTTTTTTAATCAATAAAAAAAAAAAAAAAAAAAAAATAAAAAAAATAAAAAAAAATATATATATATACATTATTAATATTATGTATTATTAATCAATATATGTCTAGACATGAATTCTCGTGCATTCTGTTTCCAACTTATACTGTCGTGTAGCTGTAAATGATAAGCACTGAGCTATTCATCTAGGAATTATTTTTTTTAATTTACAAACACTTGGAGCACATTTATTTATTAATCATCGGCTATTGGAAAGAAAGAAATGTTTTATTTAACGACGCACTCAACACATTGTATTTTACTGTTATATGGCGTCAGACATATGGTTAAGGACCATACAGATATTGAGAGAGGAAACCCGCTGTCGCCACTTCATGGGCTACTCGTTTCGATTAGTAGCATGGGAGCTTTTACGTGCACCATACCACAGACAGGATAGCACATACCACGGCCTTTGATATACCAGTCGCCGTGCACTGGCTGGAATAAGAAATAGCCCAATGGGCCCACTGACGGGGATCGATCCCAGACCGACCGCGCAGCAAGCAAGCGTTGTACCATCGAGCTACGTGCCGCCCCTATTCATCTAGGAGACAAAACTAGTATTTCCATGTCCGTATTCATGTATGGACAATGTCATTGTGAAGGCAGTTAATAGAATAACAGACGAGTAACGGCATATTCTTCCTTGGCAGTATAAAACTAAAGCTGATTTCTTTAAAACCACTAGAGAACATTAATTAATCATCGGCTATTGGATGTCAAACATCTGATAATTCTGACGCGTGGTCTCTTGGGGAAAGCCGCTACATTGTGTCATTACCAGCAAGATTTTTTTTTTTTTTATCCTGCATTGCAATCACCATATGTATTGTCAAGATATAATGACTAGATAAATTTCTGTTTTCGGTCACTGGAGAAAAGGATAGTTATTTGGAACGGAACTACTTTTACACTGGTTATGGTCAGGAAGGGAATGTTATATTTTTCAAAGTTACTTCTGCTATTATTTCCAGCTGACTGTTTTGATCGATTTCTAGAAACCACTTTGAAGACAATTTTTAATTTCCTACAGCCTTGGTTTGCATACCAAAAAAAATCAGTATAAAGGTCATAGGCCAATAATACACCCAGAATGAAGTTATATTGTGTATTATAATATATTGGCAATCTGAATGAAATCATTTGTTTAGGAGGGCGAGTACTTACGACCAATTTGACTGATTTTCGTCAGATCCTTTCCTATTCTTTTGACGTTAGGCGTGGATTAATTTTTTTTTTTATAAAGGTCTAGCGAACGACCGCGAGCGCTCGCCCTCCTTATCGTCCATGTGGATATCCACTTAAGGTTGAATCACCCTGCCCTGGGTACATATCTCAGCTTTAGCACGACCTGTCCAGGACAGGGGTTAATGGTTAAACTTTGTTTTGTTTAACGACACCACTAAAGCACATTGACTTATGAATCATCGGCTATTGGATGTCAAAAGGGATCTTTTATATGCATCATCGCATTGACAGGATAGCACATACCATGGTTTTTGATATACCAGTCGTGGTGCACTGGCTAGAACAAGAAATAGCCCAATGGGCCTAACGACTGGGATCAATTCCAGACCGATCGCGCATTAAGCGAGCGCTTTATCACTGGGCTACGTCCCGCTTCAGGATTAATGGTTAGTGGCTACTCTGAAAGAAATCAGTCTTAAGTGACAGACTCTAGTTTTTAAACACTGCAACATATTTCCCCCCTAATGAAATCTTTTCTTATAATATAAGTTGAAATCAGACCGTACTTAGATTTTATTGTTTAAATAAATAGTTTATTTTGTTTAACGACACCGCTAGAGCACATTAATTTATTAATTATCGGCTGTTGGATGTCAAACATATGGTAATTTTGACACCGTCATAGAGAGGAAACCAGCTACATTTTTTCCATTAGTAGCAATGGATCTTTTATATGCACCATCCCAGACAGGTTACCAGTCGTGGTGCACTGGCTGGAACGAGAAATAGCTTAATGGGCCCCACCAACAGGGATCGATCCTAGACCGACCGCGCACCAGGCGTGCACTTTACCACTGGGCTACTATCCCCGCCATCTTATTGTTTAAATTATCCATTTCCGGTTATTGAATTTACGAAGCCCGTTTTTCTTAAACGCGGGTGTTTAGGCATGGTAAATGTATTTAGTTGCCCGTATGTAAGACAAACAGGCTTTGTAAATTCGACCCTATATATATGCGGGGGAAAATATGAAAATTTCATTTATTAAATGAACCTACCTCTAAAAACACTTCATATATCTCTCGAAAAACGAACACATTATACTTGTTCCAAAGAATTTGTGTGTTTTTTAAACGTTTGATTGTTAATGGCACTGTATAGCGTAGTAATTTGATAAATTACTAGTTCCTTTTAACTGAGCCAGCAAAACTTGTTTATCTATCTTCATTGCCTTCTCAGGATACTGAAGCGTAACACAATCCAATCGTTCAGTTCTTTTTGGCACCAAAAAATCAAGTTATCCATCTTTTAAAAGGAGTGGACTCGGAAGACACACTGACTGGGATGTCGATTTACGTAACATGTTAATTTTTCCCCTGGCATTTCATTGACGCAACCTGCAATGAATGGGTATTGATTTACTCCGGTCTAAGTGCAGTTTCATTCAAAATTCAATATTTGTTGGACCCTATCCGTCGGTTGCTATCCTGAATTACACGGTTGTTCAGTTGCCTTATCTAGGACGCCCATTAAACTTAATGATGGATCATGTTTACTGAAATATGCCAATCGGTTTAAAAAAACAGAGAGAAGAAGAAAAAAATGTCGTTAAATTTCAGAAAAGAAGTTTACTCAAATTAACCCTTAAAGGGACATTCCTAAGTTTGATACACTGAAAGATGTTTTCGACTAATAAAATATTTCTACGATTAAACTTACATAATAAATATATTTTATTGTTTAGAATATCAGTGTCTGCATATTCAATGTGTTTCTCGTCGTCTTAATATTTGTAAAAACCCCAAACTGGGTATTGTTTTCAAATAATTTCGTACGTACGAAAAAAAAGTATTTTAGAAAATAAGATGACATTTAACCTAGTACAAATATTAGAAGGATCAGAAACACGTTTAACATACAGCCACTAATATTTTATGCAGAAAAATATATTTGATATGTAAGTACAATCATTAAAATGTTTCTGTTAGTCGATAACATCTTAAAACGTGCAACAAACTCAGGAATGTCCCTTTAACATCAACGTTGGTGATAGCCGGTAATTGTATTCAGTAAGTCCATGGCGATTATTTTAATTTAAAACTTTATTTATCTAAATTTATTAGATTTTTTAAAATTACGTGCTGATCAAATATAGGAAAATGTTTCACCAAAATTTTAAGGTTACTCTCTCGTGCGTAGGACAATCGAATAAAAACTTTTGCTTTTAAATGTAATACTTTTGTATTTAATACTTTTACTGACGTCCAAAAGAAACTTTACAAGGCTTGAAATTGTATTATAGCAAACCAACAAACGGTACAGTGGGATATGAAAGTATCATCAAGTTTAACATGTCACACTGCTCTTCGTGATACGAATGAATGAATGAATGTTTAACGACACCCCAGCACGAAAAATACATCGGCTATTGGGTGTCAAACTATGGTAATTCAAATAAATAAGGTGATGATCAACATCAATATAAAAATTCAAGATTTAAATAAAAACAGTGTAAAGAACTGTGCAAAAATACAAATATCACAGATAGATACGGACTTTTACTCAAAATTTCAATTTGTGCTGTATTGGCCATTCTCAAAGAGAATGTTACACCCCTGCACCACGACGAGGTTACAGCACGCGCAGGGGATACATGCAAAGTGTTTGTAAGGTGGTTTCTAAATTGGTTCTTTTCGATTAGCAACAATAATCATCAAATTATTTAAATTTTATGTATGTAAAATTTCTTTTTGGACGTCAGTATAGACATGCATCGCTGGAAAGCAATACATATCAAGTAGTATTTGCATTTTTCAACTACATTTGCATAAATAAAATTGGTCCGACACATCCCTGACGTATTCAGCTGCCAACATTATTACCACGTGTTACATATGTGTCATTCGTCAATTATCTTTTAATATATATATATATATATATATATATATATATATATATTATGCTATACTAAAGCACTTATTTGTATCACTCCCCTGCGCGTGCTGTAACCTCACCGTGGTGCAGGGGTGTAACATTCTCTTTGAGAATGGCCAATACAGCACAGAATTGAAGTTTTTTTGTAAAAGTCAGTATCTATCTGTGATATTTGTGTTTTTGCACAGTTCTTTACTGTTTTTGTTTTTAAGTCTTGAATTTTTATATTGGTGTTGATCATCACTTTATTTGTTTGCATTATCATAGTTTGACACCCAATAACCGATGTATTTTTCGTGCTGAGGTGTCGTTAAACATTCATTCATTCATTATTATTATTTTTATCACATATTCTGTCTTAGAAACATCTTTGCCATAATTTACCGTTTCAGCCATAAAATTGCAATTCGCAGTTAATTAGTATACATCAGAATTACCAGGTACAAAGCCCGACAGAAGTTCGGATAGCATACTTTTATCGTTCGGAAAAGTTTCTTTTAACTTGTTAATAATTGGACACATGTGCACGATTTTTAAAATTGAACCTTCAGTTCTCCTTTTTATCTTTTTAATGGCAGTGCAAGTAAGTTATTAAAAAACCTGAAAATCTGTTTAATTAAATACTTAGCTGATCTTGTTGATATATTAACATAAATTCAGAGAAGAAACTTGTAAACCTCTTTCTGTGGGATTTAACTAGTCGTTCGCCAACTGCTAATTTAAAGTTTAATTTAGTCAATACATTTGCTTGCTAATTCGCCAAGACTAATTCAAACTTGACGTGCCGTCTAGAGATAAAGTTTGTTTTGTTTAACAACACCACTAGAGCACATTGATTTATTAATCATCGGCTATTGGATGCCAGACATTTCGTAATTTTGACATACAGTCTGAGAGAGGAAACCCGCTACATTTTTCACTTAGTAGCAAGGGGTCTTTTATATGTATCATCCTACAGACAGGATAACATATGCCAAGGCCTTTGATATACCAGTCGTGGTGCACTGGCTGGAACGAGAAATAGACCAATGGGCCTACCGATGGGGATCGATCCTAAAGCGCTTTACCACTTGGCTACGTCTAGATATCTACTAGTTATCATTTTGACTGCCTCGCTGTCTGTTTTGTCTATGCATCTGGATACCAGATTCATAATTCCAACTTGGAAGATTTCATTCCTGTCATAACTTTTGCCAATTGTACCTTCGTTTTGTTATTTCGATATAACCTGTGGACACGTTATTAATGGTATAATCTTCACATTTCACAAGGAAATTAATAAATAGTTTTGACAGTTTTGTAACTTTATAACATTAATAGAGTGCTTATAATAATGTACGAGACTTGCAATGTTTGTAAGTTTTTAAACAATGAAATCATTGAGACATTCAAACTAAGACAGCACTAGAGCACATTGATTTATTAATCATCGGCTAATGGGTGTCAAACATTTGGTAATTTTGACATACAGTCTAAGAGAGGAAACACGCTACACTTTTTCCATTAGTAGCAAGGGATATTTTATACGCACCAGCCCACAGACAGGATAGCACATACCACGGCCTTTGATATACGAGTAGAGGTGCCCTGGTTGGAACGAGAAATAGCCCAATGGATCCAAGATCGATATTTGACCACCACGCATTAGGCAAACGCTTTGGCCACCGAGCTACGTCCCTCCCGCTCAACATAAGAAATGCAACATAACGTTAGCAATGATATATAACCTAGAGAGAAATACAGTTTGTTCTAGTTTAACGACAACACTAGAGCACATTAATTAATTAATCATCAGCTATTGAATGTCAAACATTTGGTAAATCTGACATATTCTTGGAGAGGAAACCCTCTACACGCTTCCGTAGAAAGGGATCTTTTATATGCACTTTTCCACAGACAGGATAGCACATACCACGGTACTGGACCAGTTGTGGTGCACTGGTTGGAACGAGAACAAACACAATCTGTTGAATGGATCCACTGAGGTGGTTCGATCCTGCGACTCAAGCACCTCAAGAGAGCACTCAACCGACTGAGCTACATCCCCCCCCCCCCCCCCCCCCCCCCCCCCCCCCCCCCCCCCCCCCCCCCGAGAGAAATGTAGATAACACTGGTACTTCACAACTGATTTTATTCATTAAATATTAACAGATGTATCTTCAAAATGACATACACAAAACACATACAGTAACTGTATACTTACTGATGGAAATAAATAAAAGGACACACAAATAGTACCAGATAATATTGACTGTAATCAAAGACACCGCCCAGTGTATCAGGAAGTTAACTGTGTTACTGGTAGACATACCCACAGTACTGACATTCAATGCCACATTACACACCTGTATTGTATACAGGCATAACTACTTTAATAGTGAATTAAATTTGATCTTAGATATCATCTGCTCCCTTATTTCTTTCTATCAGTATATACCTGTATGCTTTGCATTGAATAATTATTTACAAATATATTATTTATGTACATGCATGTTTAACATTTGAATTAATACATATTTACATTTAAATTACCTTTGACCTAGCACACACATTGAACATTCAACGAACAAGCTATTAAAGTGACCTTCCAGTGCAAGATATGTAAAATGAAGTCTTCTAGGTTGGTTGTCTTAGTGGGGTTCCCCCTGTCTCTCTCTCGCTGTCTGTCTGTCTGTCTCTCTCTAGCCGTCTGTCTCTCTCTAGCCGTCTGCCTGTCTCTCTCTGTCTGTCTGTCTGTCTGTGTCTGCCTGCCTGCCTGCCTGCCTGCCTGCCTCTCTCTATCTCTATCTCTATCTCTCTCTCAAATTTATAAGAAATACTTGACATACTTGACATGTGCAAAACAAAAATATTCAAGAAAGACAAGCAATACAGAATTTCACAAGGACAAAATTTTGACAACCAAAAAATAATTTTATACAAAAAAATACATGCCTTATGTACTGCAGTATTAGCATAAATGTGCCTTTAATAGTAATACCAAGGACACTGTCATTTAAACATCATTTCATATTTAACAACTTAAATTCAGACTTTGTAATTAAAATGTGTAGGACACTACCTTAAATAATTGTCATCCTGTCGACCACAACAAAAGAAGAAAGAAAAAAAAAAGAGGAAAAAATCTAAATATATATAAATATATATATATTTTAAAGATGGAATAAATATTGCTTAAAAGAAACTCACACTTACATGCAATTACACACACTGGGTAGAATCATTTAACAACAATAATGATCTAGTTTGAGTATTCAAGAAAATAAGGCAGTATTCTTGGTGATGGTATGATGCTATTAAGATTGTCTTTTAAGCATGATAGCATTAGTACATGAACACAATTTGAACCTGGGGGTACAAAATATAATGCCCTTCCCCTTGAATGCTAACATCAAAGAGAGTAATTTCTGCTACTCTACATTTCGTGGAACATAATTTTCCATGCTCACGTTTTAAAAAAAACGAAAGTGTGCTATTACAAATATTAGGTGAAACCCAGCAGCTGTGATTGAACCACTTTTCAAATCTAGACTTAATTGCTGTACATAATTATTATTTCTAAAAAGTCAAAACCATTTATTATGCAAAACTATGATCCTACTTGTGAAGGTGCAGTGTGTAAACTTGTTTATGATTATACATGTATTAACCAATAACCAGTTTGGTATCCTGTCTGTCTGTGCCATGCTTGTACAAATATTACATGTTTTGCATCCAGTTCCAAATGTGGAATTTTTATATGCAATAAAGTGTATCTTACCTTATCTTATGGGGCGTTCTCATTTTGTGATTAGTGGTACCGACTTGTCGCATGCAATCGAATCGCACTGTGAGAACACCTAAATCAGAACGACTTTAGTCTTATAAGTATGTTCCGATTTTTGTAGGGCCAATAAATTGCATGCGACAAGTTGGCACGACTATTCGCACCACTTATTACAGATATGTTTATTAACGGCAGAGCCACAGGTCAATTGGCTTTCTACATGTACATGGCAGGAGTGAAATAAAAAGATGTCCAGACCGTGAAAGTGAAGGAGAAAGAATGGCGTAGCGATCACATGACCATAACTCATTTCACGATTTCAGCCATTTGATTGACCCGAGTCCACACAACCTTTGCAAATGCCTATGCCAGTCGGCAATGCTGAGAAGACTGTCATGGTGATTTTACTTCTCCATAGCACTTTCTTTGCTGTGGACTATATTCAATAACATTTTCCACAGCATATTTTTTGCCACGGACATTTTCTTAACTGCAAGGGTTGGTCCATGGGACTAGGGGATTAGTGCCATAGGTCAGAGGTCAGAGGTCAGGTTATACAAAGAAAAACGTTTGGTTTCTTTAACAACACCACTAGAGCACATTGATTGTTTTTTAATTACCAGCTATTTAATTATACATGAAAAAAACATTATGGGTGCATAATGTATCAATAAATCAAACAATAATACTGTTCAAAAGATCAGTAAAACCGCATATGGTAGGAGTATGTTAGTGGAGGACGAATATAAAGTCTACATTTCAAGTCAAGTAATCCATATGACTCTGCCTTTAGTAGGTCAAGGCTCAACTGCTATGTAATCTGGCCTTTAATTAACTTTTATTTCATGTGCACATCAGAATTAATTTTATTTATTTTTAATTTTCAAAGTGTGAAAATCTTTTAGGTCCTTTTTCTATACAATCTTATACTGATTGACATACACCTTCAGGCAAAATATCAGGAGGATAATAAATAAAGGTTTAAATCACTTAGCCAGTAATAACGACAGACAGCAATCATCTTTTCTCTTCTTTACCAGCTCCCTATACAATGCAAAAAGTAACAAAAGAGTCAAAACACAATACCCAAAACACAATATGAATTAACGTATACCAACATTTATCATTTACGTATAAAAATATTAATCTGTATATAACTGTACTAAATACATGTATATACTATGATGGAATACTTCTATCACAGGCAATATTCATTGAGCATGTGCATGCACACGCACAAAAGCTCTACTCACACACTAACACTAACACACACACACACACACACAGCTACACACACAACCACATACACAACCAAGCACACACACACACACATGCACACACACACACACACACATTGTTACTGTATTCACAAGAATAGCTAACAAAACAAAAATAATAATAACTTTGTAAATACAGTTTTGCAATTGTTTTTCATTTCATATTATACTTTATATAAAAACACTCAGCATTTCATTTAGTAATACATTCCATTAATAAGTATACACTTGAAAATAATTATAGACGTGACAAATTAACTAATTAAAGATTAAAGGCATATTGTCACAGACAACTGACCTATTTAATGGTCTAACAAAGTGTTACCTGAACAAAAATAATTTGATCTGTTCCTAAATGTACTTTATTGAACCATCTTCATAACCACCATACTCCATTTATTAATGACATTTTGTAAAAATAATTGAATTATGGCAATGGTCCATAATTCAAACACTAAAATTGCCGAGAGGGATGACATGGATTTCACTCCATCATGGTTCAGTTACGGTGATGCAATAGATTTGGTTTCCAACAAAATTAATGTAATTTTTATTTATTATCCCTTTTTAGAGAAATAAGGTCCTTAAATCCACGACAGTATGCCTTTAACACCCATTCAAATATAAGTCTCTTAATACAGGTGGCTGCTTAATCATTCGTGCTGGGATGTCATTAAACATTCATTCATTCATTCGTATCACGAAGTGCAGTGTAACATGTTGAACTTCATGATACTTTCATATCCCACCATACCGTTTGTTGCTTTTCTATAATACAATTTCAAGACTTTGAGAAAATAGCCACAGTACAAAATATTGGAAAAAATGTCTTGTTTTAAGAGGTATCCATTTTAAAGAGGTTAAGTTCTGTACTGATTTTGAAAAAAATGGACAGTGAAAAATATCCGGTTTTGAGGGAATTCCCATTTACAGAGTGTCTGGTTTTGAGAGGTTTCACGGCAAAATAAAAGACATGGAAAATTAGAAACTAACAGCAACTAATTAGCAACACAGCAATCTCCACAGACCTGTTGGTTATCATGGTTAATTGCCAATGTTGTTATTTATACATGTGGCCGCTAGAGCAGGATTGATTGCACATAATTTACATAAATAATAAAACTGTACAAATATAGTTTTCATTCATTCATCAATTTCAATAATAATAAGCATGTGCTCATATATAATGTAAACAAACATTCTGCAATATCCATCCACAAACCTTTATTAATTTATATAAAAAGAAAATACATTAAAATAATATATTATTAACTTCATCTGATTTGACAAACATGATTTGATCGTATTTCACTCGACCAACACAGAAACAACAACCAGCAAGAATTAAACACTGATATGCTAACTGTGGGAACAAACATTCAGAATTCATAACCTGAACTTAAGTCATGTGACTTTGAAAACAATTTTCTGTAATGCCCGGACACATGTAACATATTATTATTGAGATCACAGAGTTATATGACAAGGTAGGTAGTCTCAGTTGCCGTAATTATTTTTCTCAATAACTTTAGTTTGGCTTGACAATGTTGATAAAAGGAAAGCAATTGGGAATTAAAAAAAAATGTACTAATGTTTTTTTCCCCTGTCTTTTAATTAAACTGTCATCAATAACTAAACAAATAATAATTTTCTAAAAAATCATTGTCACATATCATTTACACTTTTATAATAATTTTTGTGATTATAGAAATCACATGATATGAGGAAATACAACATGAAGGAAGGAAATGTTTTATTTAACGTCGCACTCAACACATTTTATTTATGGTTATATGGTATCAGACATATGGTTAAGGACCACACAGATATTGAGAGAGGAAACCCGCTGTCGCCACTTCATGGGCTACTCTTTTCGATTAGAAACAAAGCAATCTTTTATATGCACCATCCCACAGACAGGGTAGTGCATACCATGGCCTTTGATATGCCAGTTGTGGTGCACTGGCTAGAACAAGAAATAGCCCAATGGGCCCAATGGAGGTGATAGATCCCAAACAGAACGCTATACCACTACATCTACATCCCACCCCAATAAAACATGAATTCCTTTAGCGACTGTCAATGAAAATTATTCCACAAGGGACATAAACATAATACGAAATGGTAGCGAGTTTAATATCCTATTTATTACCCATAATTGATCTTAATTTATATCACTCATCTCGTTTCGTTGATGTTCCTGTAAGGTTGTAGTGCGCTAATTGATGACGTCATTGTGTGACATCAAAAGTGTTACGTCCCACTTGGCATTCTAGTGGGACGTATCACTTTGATATTTACCAAGATATATGTAACAATATGGGTACTAATTCAAGGTGCTAAATTTAAAGAAACATAACTTTTGTGCAATTGTTTTATCAGTGATTAGCACACAGCATTGACACATGCTATTGATTAAAACAAAAGGATATCAAACTACAATAGTTAGTTAGTTAATGTGCACATGCATTTCTGCAATTTTGTACTAAATTTAATTTGTCTGTCAGCTGCACAAGGTCACACTTTGTCAAAAATATTATTTCAGATGATCCTACAACTTAAGCTAAATCTTTTTTTGGTTTCTCACTGAACTTTTATGTCGCTAATATGTCATTTATTTGGATTTTGCTATATTTTAAGATCGCCAAAATTTTATGATTTACAGTACATAAATATAAAAAAAAAAAAAAAAAAATTAATCTTTTAAATTCTTTATATATTTTTTTTTATTCAGAGAGAAAAAAGAAGAGTGCATTTTTGTTATTAAAAAACTGCTAGGCATTTTTCTTTTTTTCTGTCTCTATACAATGTAGATGTTGAGTCAAACTGAAGTTATCAATGAAAAATACTTTTGCGAAGACCGAGATGCCAGTTAACATATATCCATGAGATGTTGTCTAATATATTTTTGCTCTGCTCTCCTCTTTATTGCCCTATTAAAAGTTAGTTTGTTTTGTTTAATTCTGGACAAAATAGTTTAAATTTTAAAAGATGAATGAAATAAAAAGTACCTTTTGTCAAATATATATCATATCAAAAAGTTACTGTTAAATATGTTTTATTTATTGTGTATGAAGCCAAAAGAAGGATCTGAAAAGTGACTGTCATCGACATTAATGGGACATGCGAGTTTGCTGCACTTTTTAAGATGTTATCAACTAACAGACTTTTTAACAAATGTATTTTTCTGCATAAAATATTAGGGGCCGTTCAAATATTATGTAACGCTATTTTTGTCAAAATTCGACACCCACCCACCCCTTGTAATGCCTCGTAACATTAGACCATACACGCCCCAAAATATTATGTAATGCTCGGACATACCCCCCCTACCCCCAAAAAAACCCACAGACAAAGCAACGCGGCAATGTTTATTTATACCCATGTGTACTACGATGACATCATTAAAGTGATGCATTGCTGTAGGATGGGGAAAAACCCTGCAGGTTTTCACTTGCACCATTTTAAAATGTCTGGTGTATTAAAGCATTTCAGCTTAATTTATAATTGTTTTGGGTTTACATTTACCTCTAAAAACCGACATTATATATTTGTTGTCATGGCATGGCACGTTTAAGAGAAAACAAAATTGTGTTACGTAATGCTGTTCAATACACACACACCCTTGTAACACCACATAACGCTTGGACTTACACCCCCCACCCCCCTTAGCATTAGTAATATTTGAATGGCCCCTTAGTGGCTGTATATTAAACATGTTTCTGATCATTCTAATATTTGTACTAGGTTAAATTCCATTTTACTTCCTAAAATATACTTTTTTTCATACGTACAAAATTATTTGAAGGCAAAAATCCAGATTGGGCTTCTTACAAATATTAAGACGACCAGAAACACATTGAATATACAGCCACTGATATTCTAAACAAGAAAATATATTTAATATGAAAGTTTAATCGTAGAAATATTTTATTAGTCTGAAACATCTTACAATGCAGCAAACTCAGGAATGTCCCTTTAAGAATACATAAATGTACACAAGAGACAACATTTCAAAATGCTACGTAACCGGAACTTGGTTCAACTGGCAAAAACCCTGCTTGATGTGCTGAATGTCATACTTCATACTAAATTAATGTTACAAATTATGGAACCATAGAATACAAAACACAATTAATTTCCTGTGTAATGTTGTAACAGTTCCCTTTGGCACTTTTTTCTTTTCTGTTTTTTTTTTCTTCTTTTTTTGGTGGGGGGGGGGGGGGGGGGGTTCTCTATGTACAGTCAAAGTTTATGTTAAAGAGCCCAAAAAATAATTTTCACAAGGTACCATTCCATTTAGTATACTGCATTTCATACCTTGGCATAGTTAACTGCATGAACTGATCCGACTACTAGCACCTTCTATATGTATGTCCCTTACATGATATCATCAGTGACCAATCACATTGTGCTTAACATTGGACAAGAAAGAAATATGGCTTCCCCTATCTACAATAACATATGCGCATGGTTTAAAATGTTACCCAATACCTCTGATAACAGTAAATATGGGAAATGTCTCAATAAATATGGATTTTCTTTGGGTTTTATCGACAAAACTAGTGTGGCAAACATGGCAAGTTTCTACAGAAATGGCCATATTTGTTTACAGTACCAGAGATATGCAACAAGTTACACGATTAGCCCACATTTTCCCTAAAGGCAACCAATGAAAGATGACCCGTCCAGGATCGGCTTATGTGGGTATATATGCTGAGGTATGAAATGCAGTAAGTTACATGTACATGGAATGATATATTGGCTTGCGAATTAGATGACAAAAACCATGAGACCCTTTAATATAGGATATTTTTTAATACAAATTACAAAAGGTACCAAATAATGTGACATGGGAGAATATAAAGGTGGCTGCTAAACAGAGGTACCCGCATTAAACAGGGACTCACTAATCTCAGTGAAGAGGACAATGCTTAGTGACTGATAACAAGCAACAGGTACCGAGTCTCCATTTCTGAAGCTGGTCAAACTTGTGCAAGAGGCAGGCAAGGGATGTAACTCCAATTAGGAATTTACCGCTGGATAACTTGAGGAGACGTCCTGCAGTGGCTTGTACTGCTTACTGCGTTGTTTTCTAATGAACACGAAGAGTCCGCCAAATATGATGAGGATCACTGGGATACCGAGACCGGCCGAGATGACCCCGATGACGAGGAGAGAGATCTTGTCAGCAGGAGGCTCTCCAAAACCTAGAGTGGCAGACCTGAAAAAACCCAGAACAAGAATCCCACGGAATTAGATGTCTTGCGTGACATAAGCGTATTCGGTGTCACTCATAGCTGTATCCATAAGATGTTTAATCTCAATGCATGTTATGAGAGAAAAAAATTCTATTAAAAAATTATCCAATTCACAAAATTTTATTAAAATTTTAATTTAATTAATTTTTATTTTTGTCACGTCTTGTGATGAATATCAATATATGCAACTATAAACCATGTTTTAATGATCTAGGATCCATAACACTGGCATAGGAAGTGGAGGGGAGGGGGGCAAGGGGGCATGAGCAGCAGTGATGTAGCGTGGGTTGTCAGCGCCCAGGGCAAGTCAAGTATACCGTTAGCTCTCCCAAAGTCCCTTCCAACCAGTCCAAAATTTTGCCCCGGTGGCCCCGCCCATGCTACGCCACTGAGCAGCAGCGATGGTTTTTATACATTAAATATTTTATACATGTATCTATATATATATTATATACATGTGTGTGTGCCCCCCCCCACCCTCACCCCCACCCCCCATTTTGGCACCTTCCTACACCCGTGCATAATTTGTAAGAAATGGAGTTAAACATGAAACTTTAAAGCAAACGTTGATGTAATCACTGCCGCCAGAAAATGAATACATGTACCTATATATTGTCCTTTTTACTTTGTAAATGCGAGACAGAAATAATTAACATAAATCAGGTGAAACATTAGTAAACAAAAATAAACTGTGAAAAAACAGTAAACAAAAAAACTGTCATGTTAGTAAATATAAACAAAATGTGAAGTTAGTAAACGCAAAAAAAAAAATTAGTAAACGTAACTGTGGAGTTAGTAACATAAAATAAAAGGTAAAACTAGCAAAAATAAACTAATTGCAAAATTAGTAAATATAAATATGATTAAAAAAATATTAATTATAATAATATATATATATATATATATATTAAAATACAAATGGACTTCAAAGTTAGTAAACAAATCCCCCCCCCAAAAAAAAAAACCCACCCTTAAATTAAAAATAAACTAAAGATAATATTGGATTAATAAAGAAAACCAAAAGTCTTGTTTAATGTGACATTAAAAGTTAGTACACTATTAAATCATCAACTGTGAGATCCTATTTCGTATACAGCTACTTATAAACAAATATTATTTTCCAATAAACTCACCAACTCGAGTAGTTTGTTTTCGTGTAAAACCCATCATTGGCGAAACCGAATGAAATATTCAGCGCATGCCTTTCCACTCCTTTCAAAAATAGCTGACTGCCGTAGAAAGCATGTGCTATACTTTCCTTGAGCAGCTCCGTGACGTTGTGCGTGTCACCTAGCTGGTACTTCTTAACACTGGTGGCCACATTACGAGACCGGGTATGCTTTTGGTAACAGACGGGCTTCCATTGTAGAAAGCCACCCTTCGCCTGGTCGCTGGGACTCATTCTCACGGAGACCATCTGAGAGTTAAAAGAGAAATGTCGGCTAAAGTTTGTTTTGTAACCAATGAATGTCATGGCTAGCTTTGGCACTCGCCACATTCGCCAATTGCGAATTTTGCAAGCAGTTGGCAAATTTTATTTTAATTTGGTAAAAAAATTACATGTAATTTTTTTTTTTTTTTTTTTTTTTTTTTAAATATTTAATGGATATTTTATAGAAAATAAAAGTTGATTTCTGTAATTTTTTTAAGTTTAATAGACAATTAGGCGAAATGTTTTTCTCACCCAGAGCTAGCACAATGTTTTCTGTTTTAAAACATACATTACAGTGTAACAATATGGTCTGTACCAGATGGCTTCGAACATCATTAGAATAAATAGTGATATTTGCCATAAACGTAAACCTCCAATATGTGTTAGAAAAAAAGTTTGTTTTGTTTAATGACACCACTAGAGCACATTGATTTATTAATCATCGGCTACTGGATGTCAAACGTTTGGTAATTTTGACATATAGTCTTAGAGAGGAAACCCGCTACATTTTTTCCAGTAGTAGCAAGGGATCTTCTATATGCACCATCCCACAGACATGGCCTTTGGTATATCAGTCGTGGAGCACTGGCTGGGACGAAAAATAGCCGAATGGGCCCAACGACGGGGGTCGATCCCACACTGACCGCACATCAAGTGAGCGTTAAATAGTGACACCACTATCAGGGCTCAAACTTAAGAATATGTCCAACATTGGTAATTTTTAGCCTCCCTATAGCAATTGACTTTTGCAGCAAATAAACATGACTGAAAGATTACATTTCAAATGTACAACATTGTGTATAAATTTTGGAATACACATTTTGCCATCACTGATGACATTTACTGAGGGAAGTAATTTTTGTCCTACAGCACAAAAGTACGGTAAGTGATGCCCCTGACCTACAGCTATTTATACGACAATGACGGCAATTGCTGGCGGTGCAGTCGTTAAGTTCGAGCCCTGCTCCAGAGAACCCTGATCAATTAATCATCGACTATTGGGTGTCAAATGTGATGACTCTGACACCGGTCTTCAGAGGAAGCCCATTAGTTAATGTAAGAGATCGTTTGCTTGTACATTCTCAGACAGGACAGCACATACCACAAGCTTTTGGAAAACCAGTGAAAATTACAAAATGTTTTAACTTGCAAAAGGGTCACCAGTCAGGCCATAAATGGGTGAGATCTTTGGACTGGCATTGAAACGATTTTGCATTGCAGATAAACCAGGGCATCTGGACATAATTACACCAGCACAGACCACTGCCCCTGATGCTGGGGTAAGATCCCCCGCCTTCTCTTCCTTTACCCCATCAGAGCTTCTAGATTCTGGTAGCCCCACTCCCATGGCTAGTGATATCAATGTTGGGCTAGTAAATAACTACTATTGACATGCCCGATGGCCAGTGAAAAACTGAAAAATTGTCAAATGCTACATTTAAGTCTATTTTGTAAATATAAATATCCTGGCCCCTTTCCAGTATTAAAGGACATTAAAGCACATTAATTTATTAATCATCGCTATAGAATATGAAACATTTGGTAATTTTTACGCAACGTCTTAAAGACATACTGTCATCGACCACTGACCTATTTAACTGTCTAACAGAGTATTACCCGAACAAAAATAATTTGATTTGTCCCTAAATGTACTTTATTCAACCATCTTCATAACCACCATACTCCATTTATTAATGACATTCTGTAAAAATAATTAAATTATGGTAATGGTCCATAATTCAAAAACTAAAATTGCCAAAAGAATGGATTTCACTCCATCATGGTTTAGTTACGGTGATGGGATAGCTAGATTTGGTTTCCAACAATTACTGTAATTTTTATTTATTATCCATTTTTAGAGAAATAAGTTCCTGAAATCCGTGACAGTATGCCTTCAACAAGGAAACCCACTACATTTTTTCGTTAATAGCAAGGGTTCTTTTATATGCTAGGGAACATTTTGTTCACTATTTGCTACATTTCAGAGACTGCAACACACTTTTTAAACATTAAACAGTAATTGCTAATCAATTTTCTATTGATTAGAAATATCGCTAATCAAGATTTTGAAAACCGAATGTTCCCTGTATGCACCATTCAACAGCCTTGATATCCAAGTCGTGGTGCACAGGCTGGAACGAGAAATAGCCCATGTGCACACTGACGGGGATCGATCCAAGACCGACCAGGCATCAGGTGATCGCTTTACCACTGGGCTACCTGTATTTCCCGTCCCCAGGATTTAGCACGGCTCACATGATAAAGGATTTTCGCCACTTTTCACATATGTAAAGTATTTTCTTAAAAGTTATTCAAAAGTGGCTAATTCAAAGAAGATTTTGTTAGCCCAACAGGAAATGGGTGAGCCCCAATTAGTGGAGAAATGGTCATCAACACAAACAGCTCCCTTACTCTGAAGACTCCCGGGGAGTATTCATCATCAATTGATTTTGTTTCCTCCATTTTGAAACCAGCCTTGTCGAGAGGGTCAGTAAGCATGGCCACCTCGAGGGCGAACCGCGACCGTGTACAACATGGCTTCATGTTGTCGATTGTCAAGTCAAACTGTGTGCTGTTCTCGGAAAACTCCAGGTGGGGCAGCTGAGATTCGCGGTCGTCTTTCACAAATAGGCGAAACTAAAAAAAAAAAAAATGTTTACACATAAGCGTATGAGACAAGGGGTGCAACTGTCCTCCAGTGCTGGAGCAAATCCTCAAATTCTGGCAAAAACTATAGAGATATTCGGGCCAAATCAGCTGGCCAAATCAGCTGGCATGTACATGTATCTGTATCATTCTACCCTCAATATTAGTTGTAATCCAGGTAAAAATATGTCGTGATTAGTTTAATTAAGGAAAAAATCAGCCTGCCCCCCACCCCTAACCAAAATGGGAGCCCATATTTCTATGTGCTTAAATCATTATAATTATTAAACAGTGAATATGGCTAATCAATGTCTGTTTGTCCCGACAAGTCGGACAAGTAAACAATTTCAGTGCAGTTTCATTTTGAGCAATCACACACATCATCCTGGTACTTGAATAAAGCAATCCATTTATTTGGACAAGTGAAAATAGTGGCGGACAAATACATTTCTAGATGTATTTGTCCGGTGGACGAGTAAATGTTTTTGCTTATGTCTATCACTGCTAATGGAAATAACCATCATGTAGCCTAACAAATGTATCCATCACAAGACTGAATATATTGCCCATGAAAGACCATGACAGTGAAAGACAGGAGGACAATGAATACTCAAAGTAAAAGACAATCAGTACTCAAAGTGAAGCAAAATGAATACTCAAAGACGTATACGTGCCAAATACTCACAGAGAAGGAAAATTAATAATCAGTGAATGAGAATGAATATTCACAACAAATGAAAATGAATACTCACAGTGAAAGTTAAGAAATACTCACAGTGAAAGATAAGAAATACTCACAGTGAAGGGCAATAAATACATGTACTTGCACTGAAGGACAATGAATACTCACACTGAAGGATAAGGAATACCTGCACTGAAGGACAATGAATACTCACACTGAAGGATAAGGAATACCTGCACTGAAGGACAATGAATACTCACACTGAAGGATAAGGAATACCCACACTGAAGGACAATGAAGACTTACACTGAAGGATAATGAATACTCACACTGAAGGACAATGAATACTCACACTGAAGGATAAGGAATACTCACACTGAAGGACAATATTCGCAGTCAAGGCCAATGAATACTCACACTGAAGACCAATAAATACTCACACTGAAGGACAATGAATACTCACACTGAAGGCCAATGGATACTCACATAGTAGGACAATAATAAAAACTTGCAGTGAAGCACAAAGCACACTCACAGTGAAGGACAAAGAAGCCGTCCTATTCTTCGCCTCATCAGAGTACTCGGATTCCGTCAGTGTTTTGTTCTGCCAGACGGTTGACTTGAACACAAAACCAATGACAGTCTCGTTGAGCTTCTGGACCTTGTTCCACTTGAACTCCGTGAACGGCCGGTTGTTTCGGTCGGTGCTGTTCCACAGGGGATAGCTGCTCAGATCAGCAGTGTCGTCAGTGTCATTGTACTCCAGGAGCTGCAGACACAAAAACAACCACATACTTTTTATAATATAAATTTACAAAAAAACAGCATCATCAAGCACTTGCCAGACTTTCTGCCAGAAAATAATTTGAGGGTGTGTATTTACAACAAGAAAACAGATCATAAGTGCCCTTCAGGCTTTCTGCCTGAAATTAATTTGAGGGTAAGTAATAAAATAAATCAGATCATAACTGCCACTACTGGGTCGTTTTGGGTTCGAAATCTTTTAAAACTGTACACTACATTTCATGTCACTGAACAAATTTTAAACAGCAGTTCTCTTACTACAGGTATATTCTATTAAAAAACAAAATTAAAATGTAACCATTATTTTAGGCAGTGTTTTTGGGGTATAGTGCTATGGAATTTAATGCAACCACAGTCAAGAGGGGGTAACAAACTATGGGGGGCCTCCCTCAGAAAGAAAATGGGTTAGGTTCAGGAGTAGGGTTAAGAAAATCATACAATAATGATAAGAGCCATTAATTTTGTCAAAAGGTTAACTTAAAAAAAAATATTGCAAAAACATTTGGGTATATGGCACCATACCCTTTTACCCTCTGGCAGAAACCGTGCTGCTTGTCAAATGGTCAGTTTACATTAACAGTGTCATGAGCCTCTTCAGACATTAGGACAATAAAGAACACGCCAAATGTACATTCTGTAAACAGGCTTCTGAAAATTGTACCAGCCTTGGTGGAGATGTGGTTAAGCCATCGGACATAAGGCTGGTAGGTACAGGGTTCACAGCCCGGTACCGGCTCCCACCCAGAGCGAGTTTTAACGACTCAGTAGGTAGGTGTAAGATCACTGCACTCTCTACTCTCTCAATAACCATAAACCACTAACTCACTGTCCTGGACAGACAGCTGAGGTGTGTGCCCAGGACAGCATGCTTGAACCTTAATTGGATATAAGCAGGAAAATAAGTAGAAAATTGTGAGAATGACCGTTTCATTCACGCATCGCTCATGTAATTCTAGCTCTGTTTAACCCATTTTTCATGAGCACATTATACTTAAGTTACCATGTACATGATCATGATGGATTATGCAAAAATTAAATGGGTCACCTGAATTTGTTTTGCAAATGTTTAATTCTCAGAGGCTTGTGTGAGTGATATTATGTTTTATAGGACTATGAATGGTACCTTTAAAACCAACATTTGAATCAATAACAGTAACATACAGACCTCAATCAGTCGCAAGTGATTTGACAACTGAAAAAGGTCACCATAAATTGCTGTAATGTATTTTCAATGTAATACTAAGGTCAAAGCACACCAGAGTCAAATTTTGCATAATCTACATGTATCTTTTGTTTACAAGTGCATTAAATTTGGGACATCATTTACATATAACAATTTATGCAAAAAGGAAATGTGTTACCAAAATTTATGCTAATTATGCTAACTGTCAATTTATTTTTGCGTATAACCCATAAATAGGCTATGCTCATTTTCAATTCTCCATAGCCTACTGTACCATACACTTGGCAATTTAAAATAAAATAAAATAAATAACATCAGGGCCAATTGCTAATTTTTATACAACGTGGCTACTGTAGTTGTAGTACAACATTTATTATATGGCTAATACAATTTTGTTTAAATTTATCCATTTTGTATATTTTTATTTCCAATGTGATCTCTGTAACATAAAATGGTACATATTTTATATTTATATATATATATATATATATATATATATATATATATATATATATATATATATATATATATATAATTTGCTTAAAAACCAACCTTTGTGAAAACAGTTCCAAATGAATTCAAAATTTTATGGGGGTCTCCGGTTAATGTCAGTGCATTTGAGATGTTGCCATTTTTGGCGAGAAGTTTGTCCCAGTTGACGCGGAGTGTGATGGTAGGATCAGGCTTCGTCCGGGCGATGATCACGGCTGGCACGCCCACTGTGCTGAACATGTAGTGCAGATAGTCAGACGAGCCCTTGGCACGGACATACACCAGATTGGCGAAGCTCCCGTTAACTCCTTTATCACATTCATGACGAGTACAGTTCGGATTGAAATGAATTTCGAGCTGAAAAAAAAAAGAAACAAAAAGTTTTCATTAGATTTATAGTTTAATTTAAAAAAATTAACTCCATGATAACATTGTGGATGTGTACTGTTTGGATTTAGTTGAATATCAAGTTTTCAATACATTTAATGATTTATAATACTAAAAAAAACTACAAAAAAGCCCCAACATTTCTCAACTTTTTATTAATTAGGACAGTCTGTTATTTCTTTTACGTTCATCAGGGTATGTAGGGCTCAAAATTAAACATTTGTTACCTACAGCAATTTTTAAATGTTTTCCCAGTAGGCTAAATGCAGCCGGATGTGCAGGATGTAGCCCAGTGGTAATGCGCTCGCTTGATGCATTGTCAGTCTAGGATCGATCCCCGTCAGTGGGCCCATTGGGCTATTTCTCATTCCAGGCAGTGCACCACTACTGGTATATCAAAGGTTGTTGTATATGCTATCCTGTCTGTGGGATGATGCATATAAAAGATCCATTGCTACTAATATAAAAATGTAGTGGGTTTCCTCTAAGTCTATATGTGAAAATTACTAAATGTTTGACATCCAACAGCCAATGATTAATAAATCAATGTGCTCTAGTGGTGTCGTTAAAGAAAACAAACTTTAGGCTAAATGCTCACCGACGGCAACTTTGACCTTGGCTATGGCAATTTTAAACCTGTAACTTTTGCAGCAAATAAAAAATATGTCTTTATTCAGCTGACAGCAATAATTTTTATCCATTGGCAAAAAAAAAAACAGAACTGCCATCATGCAGTCTAGGCCCTGCAGATGACTTTTTTTTAGTTCATACCCAGATGAATGTAAAAGAAATAACAGAAAATTCTTATAATTCAATCTGAAACATACTTACAAATAATAAGTTCTGATCACGTGACAACTTTTGTGCCAAATAATTGGCATCAGATGGAGTCTGCCCACACGATCAAAATAAAATAAATGTTTTCATTTCTCAAATAGAATATAATTTTTATTGTGTGTATCATACAAGGATATGGAAACAAATATAGAAATATCAACATATTGTCAGTCTGTCGTTTTATTTATAACTTAAATATCATTTTCAAATCATTTGATAACTCAGTTCTCTGCTCAAGGGACATAATTGAGGCTAGTAACGGTAAGCTTTAGGGATGGGCAGTATACCATATATAACATTTGGTATCGGTATCGTGTCAATACCGATTTACTGCACCGAGCCATTCTTAAAATAAAGAAATTTTGGTATTGAATTTTTTTTGCGCCATTTAGTAGAGCACTAAAAATATATCTGCAGGCTATAATCTTGCCAAAAGTCACCTCAAGATGCTGTGTTATTAGCAGTAGTGAGAAGTTGAAGTCACTGTAATATTCAGGGCCCATATTTTCGAAGCTATCTTAGCCTACGAAATCGTGAAATCATCGTAAGCTATGACGTCACTATGGCGTGCGCTGTAGTGACGTCACAACCTACGACGGTTTTACGATTTCGTAGCGCTAAGATGGCTTCGAAAATAGGGCCCCTGGACCAAATCAGAGATCAGAAAAAAAAAGACGTCAAGATCCCAACTTGTTTAGCGTCATAGCGCACTTGGCACCTTGTCACTGTATGTTGGATAGTGTTTTAACTTTGGTTTCAGACTGTATCCTAAAGTAATCCTGAACCGGTCTATTAATGGGAAATGGTTTCTGTAATGTACGATTGATTTGCTGCACTGTTTTACCTTGTTCAATTTATTATCAAACTCACCCAACAAATGTTAATACTCATGCCAGTTTCTGTTGTGAAGAGATTAAATCCATGTCATATAGTTTAATGTTGACATTCTTCAGATACACATGTAAACTGAGCTACTCAATACTGTTTTTCAAGGTGTCGCCGTGTGCTGTGTGTGACCAGTCAAGTGTTGTTAATCCTCGGCCACATACATTTTTTTTTTTTTAATTTATCACTGATAATTGGCACCTCAAAAGCTATGTCATTTTTCATTCCCAATTTTGAAAACAATACATAAGACTAGATATTAATTTGAATAAATACAAGTATATATGTATAGTACTTATTTGTCTTTTTTCGATTGTAACAAGGCTTACTAAGATGTTTTTTAAATGAAACTGAAAATTCCCCAAATTTTGTAAAACAACGATAAAATTCCCAAAGTCAAAGCCAAGGGTGTCAAGTCAAATTTTAAAAATAAAACTCTTGACTAATTAACACTTTACTTTTAACATAACGGCACATTATCAACTACTTAATAATATCATGTTTTTAATAAAACATACAAGTGTTTTGTTTAAATTTTATTACCAGAAGTAGTATTTTATGTGGAATTTTATGATTAGAACCAAGTGTAAAATTCTAAATTTTTCTGATTGAACACGGATATATTAACTGGCGAAATGTTATGAAATGTACTGATAAATGTTCACTTCGCCTATTTTTATCAAACTTCTCTCCTTTTTTCTGAAAAGAGAGAAGTCACTTCTCCTGCTTTTTGAATTCTAAATTAGGGCCTGTATCTGAAACACAAAATAGCTGAAAAGAAGAGAGAGATGAGGGCTTTGTGGATGTAATTTAATTTTATTTAGATAACTTGTGCATGCATTTAAAACCGAGTATACTGAAAATACTGCTCTATATTGGTATCGGTAATGTATCAATACCGAATACTGTACCAATACCGAGGTAAATCAATCCAACAATACCGTACCGATACCAAACCTGAAATTTCAATACTGCCCAGCTCTAGGTAAGCTTTTGAAGATCGGAATGGCCGATTAGAAAGCCAAAACGATGGTGCTAGAATTCCCTGTCAGGACTTCTGCCAGAAAATAAGTTGAGGATATGTAATAAGAACAAAACAGACTGTAACTGCCCCATCAAGGATAAAGTGGATAGACCTACAGGTTTTTTTAAAATCCATTAATAATGGACACTGTGACTGCATTTCATGTACTCTGACCAATTTTAATCAGCAGCTCTCTTACGATAATTTTTCTAAAAATGTCTCCATTAATTTCCAGGATTTTAAGGTACGTCTAACGTAATGCTACCCTTCATATCTTTTAGCAGAAACCCTGCCTTTCAATGCGTACCTATCTCAGGGGCGGGATGTAGCCCAGTGGTAAAGCACTCGCTTGATGCGCTGTCAGTCTAGGATCGATCCCCGTCGGTGAGCCCATTGGGCTATTTCTCGTTCCAGCCAGTGCACCACAACTAGCATATCAAAGGCCATGGTATGTCCTAGCTTGTCAATGTATATGCCAGAAAGAAATTTGGGGGTATGGCGCTATGGAACTGAATGAGACCGTCAATAGGAGGTATGGGGGCCTCCCCCAGAAAGAAAATGGGTTAAGTTTAGGATTAGGGTTAAGAAAATCATAATGATAAGACTCAGAGTAATTAATTTTGTCAAAAGGTTAAATTAAAAAACAAATCTGCAACAAAATTTGGGTATGGCACCATACCCGTTTTACCCTCTGGCAGAAACCCTGCCTGTCTCGTTACCAGTCATATCATACCCATGTCATATCCCTGTGTGAAAACGTGCCCGGTTCCTACCAAAACGTCCCTGGTCACACTTAACACCGACTACACAACACAGACACAATAATTATTTGAGTGAGTGAAAGCTTTTACACGTGCGTATATACCACGAAGGTTTCACGCACGCCTGTCAAGGGCTTAATCTCTGACTTTCGCCAGTGACTAAGTCCGGGCCAGGAGGAGCGAGTGGTAAGTTTAAGGTGGGCAGAATTTGGAATAAAAAATTTAGTGGTCGGTCAAAAGACCTAAGTCCTAAAATCCTAACGACATTCTACACTTCTACACATGTCTGGACTAAGAATTTAAATCCAAAGATTTTTTGACTGCTCGGCCTAAAAGGTTTTAAGGTGATTTGAGCAATTGATTGGGCACCAAAGTAAAGTGCGTTGGACTATTTATAAAAAAAAAATAAACATAAGAATTTTGAGCCGCGGCCGAAATTTTTTAAAGTCCAACTAAGCCCAAAAAAGGAGGACTCATGGCGAAGTGATGGACTGTTCAGGCCTTAAGTTGGGGAGTCCTTCAGTCAACACGGCGATGTTTCTGTTGATGGCTCCTGGATAGATGTCCCGCAGTACCATCTTCAAGATGTGGTGGATGGTTGCGTTGGGCATCGATGGCATCAGGAGTCCCTGCCTGTACAGTCCGTCCTGCTGTGCCGTCACGTAGAGTTGGTCCGAGTGAAGGGCTCCTTGTAGCTGGTAGTACTTCCCTTGTCCAGTTGGAAGTTGGCGCCAATGATCTTCTCTCCAAGGGCCCTTGATTAGAGCGCTATCGGTAAAGTCGCCGTAGACTGCTCCTCGGTATTTAGCTGGCATCTTGTCGCAGACAAGAGTCCAATCGGGTTGGTCGGATGTCTTTGGTATGGTGGCCGCAGACACCTTCCTCCTCTTTGACACCCGCTGGAACCGCAACAACTTCTGGAGGTGCTGATGAGCTGGCTGGGGGGTCACTAATGACCACATGTCCCGTCTCCATCTGCGTTGGTACGTCTACAGGAGGGACCGCCACTGTCAGTGGAGCTGACAGCTTTGGCCCCCCCTGGGCCGCTCCTGGCGAGTGCTTCGGTCGAGTAACTGGGGGCGACAATGCAGAATGAACCGCCCCCGGTGGTTTAGCCACCGGGTTTGGATCACCATGCACCGCCCCTGTCGGTCTCGTCCTCCGTTTCGGAAAAGGAGGGGCCGCCCCTGGCGGTTGAGCCGCCAAGTTAGGTCCCCCCTGGGTAGTCTTAGGTCGCTTCCTCCGTCTTCTGCTAGGTGAGCGTCGCTTTTTGTCCACACCGTAGATTAGCGTGACAGTCGCTGAGTCGCCGTCGTGTTCTATGCGATACTTGGACAATGGCCCAAGCGTACGCAACACAGCCCCTAGGGTGGGGGGGGGGATAGAAATCACCACGTTCTCGGAATACAACCGCATCGTTCGAGAGTCAAAACTCCTAATTATGGACTCTTTTTTTTTTTCAATCAGCATATCACAACTGGAATTTCAGACCATGGTACTGTACTGTCCATAATTAAGTCTAATTATCTGAGAGAAGTGGAATCGAATTCAATGTCATTTCAACCCTATTCAATCCCTGAATGCCAGTGGGCCTATACATCAATATTTTTCTTCCAACAATTGTTTTTTCGGAAAAATATCCGCCCGGTCCCCCCCCCCCCCCCCCATACCTTGTTAAATCCTAGAAAGCACATTGGGGCATTATTTAACACATTATGGTCCTTTATATGTGGGGACGATACGACGCGGGGACGTTATGGTCCTTCATATGTGGGGATGATCTGAAGCGTGGACCTTATGGTCCTTCGTATGCGGGGACAATTTGAGGCTGGGACGATTTGACGCGGGGACGTTATGACTGGTCACCGCCTGTCCATCGACTCTATGGGATGGTCATGGTGCATATAAAAAATCCATTGCTACTAATGGAAAAAGGTAGCTTGTTTTCCGTCTATATGTAAAAATTACCAAATGTTTGACATCCAACTGCCGATGATTAATAAATCAATGTTCTCTAGAGCCAGTAGCTGAGTAGACCGAGTTACGAGTAGTGGTGACACTGATGTCATTAAACAAAACAAACCGGCCTCGGTGGCGTCGTGGCAGGCCATCGGTCTACAGGCTGGTAGGTACTGGGTTCGGATCCCAGTCGAGGCATGGGATTTTTAATCGAGATACCGACTCCAAACCCTGAGTGAGTGCTCCGCAAGGCTCAATGGGTAGGTGTAAACCACTTGCACTGACCAGTGATCCATAACTGGTTCAACAAAGGCCATGGTTTGTGCTATCCTGCCTGTGGGAAGCGCAAATAAAAGATCCCTTGCTGCCTGTCGTAAAAAGAGTAGCCTATGTGGCGACAGCGGGTTTCCTCTAAAAACAGTGTCAGAATGACCATATGTTTGACGTCCAATAGCCGATGATAAGATAAAAAATCAATGTGCTCTAGCGGCGTCGTTAAATAAAACAAACTTTACTTTAAACAAAACAAAGTCTGGTACCCTGCAAATATATCTGAATGAATTTTCCATTGAAAAGATTCACAATAAAAAGTAACAGCAATATCATTACCGCTCGGTGTCCTTTTGAGAGTACACAAGATAAAAGTGGCAAGAAAAATATTAAGGAAGTAAAACACACTCTTATGAAGGCCGCCATTTCTGTTTCTCATGTGACTTTTCAGTAAAAATCACGTGAATTCTGTGATGGTAAAAATTCCGCACCGCTGTAACCCATTGTTAGCGAAGTAACATTAAACAATGGCGTCGAAAGAATCTGTCAGCGGATGTAGGGGTGGACATTTATATATATATAAATATATATTTACATGAGGATGCATAATCATCATTTTGAGAGCACATTCAAGGGTGCATCGTATGCAGTAGGGCGATCTCGCCACCGGTCGATCTCGCCCAGGCGATTTCGCCCGCCCAGGCGATCTCGCCACGGGCGAAATCGCCGTACTATATATATCTAACTAAAGAGGAATTTTATGATTTAAAATGTTTATATTACTAACATTAATTACCTTATAAACTCATTGTGTGGATGTTTATATATATATATTTTTTTTTTCTTTTCTGTTTACTCCGCCCAACTTTTTGAGAAACCAATATCAAACCCAAAACATGCACTGAATAATAATAAGTTTAAAGTACTGTCAGTCGGGCCAACTTTGTTGTAAACAGTATGAAAGACAGAAAACAGACAGATGGAGTTTCAGTTTGAATGTTATTAATTTGTTACATTAATATGTTCTCAAACAATAAGTAAGTGTACAATGAAATGTAGCCCGAGTACTCTGACTGTAAGAGAGCTAGACGGACATTTGGACATAAACACGCTCTCATTATAGATCGCCGAGCTTTGCAATTGTTGCGACGGAGTGTCACGAAGCGTAGCTGAATGTGGGTGCTGTCGGGTTTCTTTCTGTAGTATGTGTATTAGTGATTAATATGTGGATTTTTTTGTATCACTTAACTCGAAAATGATTGATGTAAAGGTATTTGACGTCAAACATAGGATTGTTGTGGTATTAGAGCGGGACTCGTTGCCTACCGTTTGGTAGTCAGGAATTGCCAAAAAAAAGACATAGGTTGGTCTCTGACTGTAATGAGAGCGTGTTTATGTCCAAATGTCCGTCTAGCTCTCTTACAGTCAGAGTACTCGGGCTAAATGAAATGGTACACAAAACGTCAGCGATCTCGCCCAACCTTGCTGATATGGAGTAAACTGAACAAAAGCAATGACAGAAAAAACAAAAGCTTGGGAATAAAGAACAGTATCAAACCCAAAACATTAATTAAATATTATTATAATAACCAATTTATTGTAATAAACAGTGACATTCCCGTCTGCTTATATGTATATAGAGTACGGCGATTTCGCCCAGCAGTATATGGAATTTACGGCTATCTCGCCCGTGGCGAGATCACCTGGGCGAGATCGACCGGTGGCGAAATCGCTGGATTCGCATCGTATTTGCTAAATCCGTCCGTGTCCCCCTCCCCTCTCGCTTTAAAGGTAGGATCAACTCAAACAAGAGCCATGTGTGTTGGAAAGATGCATACCCGGAGCACCAACACATACTAACACTTTAGTAAATAAAAAACGCGTAATTTTAGAGTTAATAAAAAAACCCACGATTATTCCTGCTAACTGGGGGCAGCCATTTTGTTTCGTTTTTGTGACGTCCGGTAGGATAGCTTGTGGCGAAGTGACATCAGCTCCTGGCCATCTCCTGTATGTACAGTGTAAACAAAAGCAGTAATTTTCGACAAGGCGCTTCTCTTTGATCAACCTGGCTTGTAAAACAGCATCAATGACGTAATAATATAATAAACTATTTAACTAAATATATTTCAAATTGCATTAACGGAACAAAATGGGGTTATGGTATTTTTCTCTGTTAAATAATCCAAAGGAAAAATGTACACTATTAGGCCTATTGATATGCTACTTTGAAACAAAAACGACAACCCACGATACCCAAGTGATAATTTTCTTTTCTTTGGGACTACGTAATTGGTCAGTTCTGTGGTTTTAGATGGAAAAGTCTACTTAATCAATAGTTTTACAGAACTATTTACAGTAATAAACCATGTCCATTACCATTTTAGGGGCGACAGGTAATATTCCACAATACCGGTATGCATTTTTGTGTCTAGACAGCGTCAATTAATTGGCTCGTCTGGTTACCAATCAAATACACACCTTACAATCAGGAATCACATGAAGAAGCAACTAACAGCATAGACCAATTAACTAAGAAAACACTCCGTGTATCATTTCAGTATGTAGATTAATGCATGGGCAAAACATTGTTAATTATTTTATTGGTATTTTATTTTGTATTGAAAAATAATATATATATATATATGATCTTTCTAACTATAGACCAATTTCTCTTACCAGTAATATATTTAAACTTTTTGAAAAATGCATTTTCAAACGTATTAACTTCATTAGGGATAATAAAATCATAGCACAGCTCCAATTTGGTTTCATTCCTGGTGATTCAACAGTTAACCAACTTATTGAATTACAACTTCATTTGCCAGGAAATGGATGGAGGGAAAGTGGTCAGAGCAGTATTCTGTGATATAAGTAAAGCATTTGATAGGGTCTGGCACAGGGGTCTAATTCACAAATTGGAATCTGTTGGAATAAATGGTAAACCTCTAAAATGGCTTAAAAGCTATTTGTTTGGTCGTAAACAGTGTGTAGTAATACATGGTCATTCTTCGAGCGCAAAAGAAATTCCTTCTGGTGTCCCTCTGGGTTCTGTGCTTGGTCCAAACTTGTTCTTGATTTATATCAATGGTATTGTAAATGGAATTGCATCGAACATACGACTTTTCTCTGACGATACCTCTCTTTGTATCTCAGTCAAAAACCCAGAGGCCTGTGATCTTGAGCAAATTAATACTTGGGCCAAAACGTAGTTGGTTAAATTTAGTCCAGAAAAAACTAAAACATCATATTTAGTAGCAAATGTTCTGTTACAAATAATCCACCCCTATTTTAAGATAATGTACAGATATCGATAGTTGAATCTCATAAGCATCTGGGCCTGACATTTCAACGATCAGGAGACTGGCATTACCACATAAACAGTCTTATCGATAAAACAAGTAAAATGATATAACTGCCTCAGGTCTTTTAAATATCGTCTTTCTAGAAATAATATGTACATCATTTATTCTTCCAGTATTTGATTATATTGATATTATTTGGGATAACTGTTCCTTTCAGTTAGCATAAAACCTTGAAAATATTCAGTTAAATGCTCTTAGAACAGTTTGTGGTGCTGTTAGGGGAACTTCACACGATCTTATTTATAAAGAAACCGGTTTCGCACCACTCTCAAAAAGGCGTAAACAACATATATTATTATGCATGATGTGACGGTACATGCTCTTAATTTTGTTTTCGCCTGTGGCGATATTAATTGTTTTAGAGGGCCGTGTGCAGTTCCAAATTGCACTTAAGCCCAGATGGGCAACTTGTTACGTGATACCTTTGCGCGACCGTCGTCTAATACACACCCAGCCCAGGTGCGGAGCCCAGGTGGCCAGTAGTTACGTAATACCTCTGCGAGTGCGGTTTTTACAACCGTGATTTTGGCGAATGGCGACAGCCAGTCTGACGATCAGAGAAAAATATGCCGGCATGGTGGCTGTGGAAAATTCACATGATACGTGAGGTACCGCCTTGTACCCCCAGGCGATATTCGCTGTCTCTGAGAGTTTTGAATAAATAGCTAGGATTTTAGAGATATCGAGGAGAACGATAGGAAGGCTCCAGGGGAACGCTGTCCGTCCACTGAACGATCTATATTAGTTCAGACGGGACTTTGGTAAATATATATGTTCTGCTCTGTGTATAACCTTGATGTGATTGATGTGACTTTAAATATTTTAATACTGTATTATACAAATATTATTTAGACGGTGCTGCCGGTCATCTGACGCAGTAATCTGTAGGCTCACTGTCCTAAATAATTATAAAAAGCTTAGCCAGTCATCCTAGAGGACCTAGGTAAACTGTAGGTTATTGTCTTTATTGTGATAGGTACCAGTATTAATTCTGTATTACAAGGTTATTGAATGAGTAGTTAGGGTTAATTAAAAATTAACCAGTTTAGGAATAGTGTTGAAATCACTTTATTAATTAAGTTCCCCTGGAAGCGTTTCTCAATTATCACACGTATTGAACGAGTAGTAAGGGTTAATTAAAAATTAAGCAGTTAGGAATAGAGTTGAAATTCCTAATTTAATTAAGTTCCCCTGGAAGCGTTTCTCAATTATCACACGTTATTGAACGAGTAGTAAGGGTTAATTAAAAATTAACCAGTTAGGAATAGAGTGTAATTCCTTTATTAATTAAGTTCCCCTGGAAGCGTTTCTCAATTATCACACGTGTGGGTGTTGTGTCACGGTGAAGTGATTAGCATATTGTGTAAACTAGACACCTAGAGATTAACTAATTAAGTGATCAGTTCTGGGTTGTTATTATTGTTGTTATTAATTAACTACTGCGGCAGTACATTTGTCAGCGTAGGTTAATACAGATTCCAAAGAGTATTGTGTTTTGTTGTGTTTTCTAGTGAACTAAACGTGCTATATTATATATACTTTATATAAGATCTTATCTCTGATCATACCTAGAGACGAGCCACAGCGGATATAACTGCTTGTTACAGAGAGATCTAATAGATATACAGTTAGGAGAGATATTTGGATAATCGTGTTTTATTCAGTTACGGGTATTATAGAATCCTCGTGACACATGATATTTAACCTGTCAAATAACTTGTTACTTATTTATGTAACTCTTTGCATTTGCGTAAAGCAGATCACTTGAATAGGCCTACTTATATACTTTGTCGTACAACACAACGTCAGTTAAATTATGGAATAATAGGCCTATGTCTACTAACATCAAAAATGTAAATCATTAACTACGTTCAAACATGCAACTAATGCAACTAAACCTATCCCATCATACTTTTATTATGGTGAAAGACGTCAGCAGATACTACACTGTCGACTTAGAATGGGTAACAGTAACCTAAATGGTCATAAATGTAAGCGTCATCTCATAGATAATCCTAAATGTGTTTGTGGGCATCATGTGGAAGATGCTTAACATTTCTTGTGTCATTGCCCTCTGTTCAGGGTGCATCGAAATACCCATTTACAGAAATATCTACATGTTAATCATAACATTTTATTATTTGGCGATCTACACTCAGCTATTCAGGAAAATATAGACATTTTAAATTCCGTTCATGACTTTATTGTTAGAACTAAACGTTTTGAAACTTAATAGCACTGTTTCATTTCTCTACCTGTCTTAATTCTCTATACGCAGGCCCTACTTTTCCTTTCTGTAGCTCACTTTTATGTTAAAGGGACATTCCTGAGTTTTCTGCATTGTAAGATCTTTCCGACTAATAAAATATTTCTATGATTAAACTTAAATATTAAATATATTTTCTTGTTTAGTATAGCAGTGTCTGTATATTCAATGTGTTTCTGGTCGTCTTAATATTTGTAAGAAGCCCAAACTGGATATTGTCTTCAAATAATTTCGTACGTACGAAAAAAAAATATTTTAGGAAATAAAATGAAATTTAACCTAGTACAAATATTAGAACGGCCAGAAACACATTTAATATACAGCCCGTAGTATATTATGGAACAAAATATATTTGATATGTAATTACAGTCGTTAAAAAGTATATGTTAGTCAATAACATCTTAAAAAATCCAGCAAACTCAGGAATGTCCCTTTAATTATCTACTGTTATGTTTTATTAATGTTAATTATTATATGTACTTAGTCTGTCATTTTGTCACAGATTGTAAAAATATGTAGGGAAAGGTCCTAATATAGGCTTGTAACCTGTCGACCAATCCCACCAGAAAAAGTGAAATAACAGGCGCGGATCCAGGATTTTTAAATGGGGGGGGGGGGGGGGGGCGAGGGCATGCTCCCCCGCGAAATTTTGAAATAAGTGCATTTTTGTGTAATTCCACTCTAGTGTATGCTATAGTTAAAAAAAAAAAAAAACTTGACCCCGTAAATAGTTTATTAGAAATAGTTTGTTAGCTGAAACACTTATTAAATGATAGGCCTATGTGGCAAGCCGCTAAATATATAGCACTTTAAGTAGCCTTATAACTATAATAATAATAATTATTATAATAATAATAATAATAATAATCTTTATTTAAAGAAGGTTACACGAATAGCAGTACACTAAGTTCCCTTGTGGCCTTCTGTCTATTAAGTATTAAACAATAATAATAATAATAATAATAATAATAATAATAATAATCTTTATTTAAAGAAGGTTACACGAATAGCAGTACACTAATTTCCCTTGTGGCCTTCTGTCTATTAAGTATTAAACATTATTACTCAACATATAATGAAATAAACAATGTAATAACAAAACACAACATAATTATTCAAAAAACTATATTATAAATTATTTAATTCTGTCTAATGTATATAATTAGTCGTTCATTATTCTTATGACTAGCTTTATTATTGCTAGATCACCATACTTTGTTTATATGTATAATTATATGTATACATCATAATATGTAAGCACGGTAATTTAACGCATTTTGTATTGTAAATAAAGATGGGAATTTAGACCATTTATATACTGGCCACTTTGTATTTGTAACGCTTGACAAATCTAACCACCAACTCAGTCTATTAGTATTCGATGTACACAATACTGACTGCCATCTAGCGTTCGGAAAAGATGGCGAGTCAAGGATTTCGGCAAGAAATGCCGCGTTCGGGCGGTTACCAGAATGTTGACTGGGCAAAAAAAATACCCGTCAGGAAATGGAGTGGTAATTTAGTAACCGTAATTTTTTAAACCATAAATATGTTACTTTTCTTTTACTTCGTGATCAAATGAAAATGATATCAGTTATGACCTTCAGTAATAAACTAAGGCCGATAATTCTTAATCTTGTATCACTGCTATGATCACTCTTTACTTTTGGGGTAATTCCACTACTGTACGTTAATTAAGTGCTCAGAAACTAAATCTTGTAGCAAGGAGTTTATTTTGCTAGTGATAATCACTAGTGCAATATACAATCCTACAATGCCACACAATTCACCACCAAGCCTGTTTCAGTGTTTTCCCCAGTCAGATCTCCCCCAATCCCCCATCATCGCCCATGTCACTTCGCCTCATACAAGTTTGCAGAAAGAGTTCCATATTTCCCACATATTTGGGGTATTGAATTAGCGTTATCAACTGAATGTTGCATTAAGTACAAGCAAGCCAAGGTAATGAGGTTAATCGGGCTAACGCATTATGCCTGTAGCGAGCTCTGAATGGTTCCAAGCAATTTTGCTCGGAATGGAATTGCAGTCAAAATAACGACTCCCATCACATTTTTCCGGCCACCACCCTAATCATATATTGTGATCCATTTCGAGCTTATGGAGACCAAGAAATGTTTTTGGGTGGTCTAGTGACATATGCAAAACCAGTAGCCTGATGGGCTAGTGACTTAAAAAAAACAACCCAAAACACCGCTAGCTAATTAAGTTAATTAACATATCCCGCACACTATCCGCTGACGCACATTTGATAAATGTTATTGTGACATTGGTCATCGCATAATGTCAATAAATCAATAAGTATATACATGTATTAATATTCAACTTGAACTAGATTTCTATAAAATGCAGTAAAACTTTCTACATCGTCAATTACAACAAGACACACTGCACTTTATTTTCTTTTCATTTTCAAGTTTCATGGACAGGAAACAACCGTAACAAAACGTGTGTTTTGAGTGGTTGTACAAGTCACGTGGTAGTAAAATCTCCCACATGTATATAAGGTAACAAAGGTGTGAATAGCCAGTCCTAATTAATTAAAAGGCTAGTATAACTGAAGTACAACCCCAGTCATGTTTAGAATTACTGTGTTTGTCTTATTTATCTATTGTCTTCTAGTTTAATGCCTCGCTTACTTGCGATAGGGATGATGGCAATTGGAACACAATAACAGAGCCAGCTTGACCTGTTTAATGTGTGTAGCAGTTTGGATAATGTTTCAAATCTGTACAAGATAATACTTTTTTTTGTCTATCACTTAACAAGTTAAAGGGACAGATTCTAGTTTTTAAACACTACAGCATATTTTTCACTATTAGAGCCGTTTATGATCACTGAAATCAAACATTACTTATATTTTATTGTTTAGATATCCATTTCTGTAAAACCGAAGTGTTTCTGGTCATCCTGTTCTTTCTAATATCGCAAAATGCATTTTTCATATTTTTAAAAATGCACATGTGTCTGAGAAGTAGCAGTTATTGATTCAAGTTCCTAGTCTATTTTTTAAGGATCTTTTCCAGTTATAACATCACAGACTCTTGTTTCACTCTGTTGTAGCTTTATCCAAGTGTGTTACAGTCAGGGCTTCTTAATTATGGTAGCCCCACTCCCATGGCTAGTGATATTCAATGTCGGGCTAAGTAAATATCTATTATTGCCATGCCCAACGGCTAGTAAAATCTTTTGGTCAAATGTTGATCCTGCCCTGAACCCAATCCCCTAATGTTAGTGTGTTTAAGCTCTATCTATCTGTTTAGGTGACACATCTTATTATTACCATTATTTAGTAAACATTTATTAACTTAAAGTGAAGTAGGGCTAATGAATTTTAAATCAGGGCTAGTGAATTTTTAAAATCACTGATCCCACGGCTAGTGGATTTTATAAACATTCTAGAAACCCTGGGTACGGGTTTGTAGATTAACTAAACTTAGTTTCATTTTTACGAGTTGAAACTAGGGTCTGTGCCTTTAAATCTTGCCAATATATTTGTTGATATCTGTCTGACAATGGATACTAGTATATTGCCCTATAGGCTATTTGAGCAACAGATGTCACCGTACCTAGTGACTATATACTAGTACATGTATATATATATATATATATATATATATATATATATATATATATATATATATATATATATATATATATATATATATATATATATATAATATATATATATATATCTATCTATATCTATCTATCTGTATCTATCTATATCTATATATCTGTATCTATATCTAGATATATATCTATCTATATCTATGTATCTGTATCTGTATCTAGATCTAGATAGATATAGATAGATAGATATGTAGATAGATATATATCTATATCTATATCTATATCTATATACACACACATACATATACACACACATACATATACACACACATACATGTACTCATGTAAGCCGTTTTTTAGGTACTATACCGTGGCAGTTATTTGTTTAATTGCTGTGGTAGACAAAAGTTTGAACCCAGCTGTGTACATACAGTAACATTACATGTGTACTTGTTTCTTTTCAGGTTATTCTCAGTTTGGAGCTTTTATTGCATTCACGTCGGTAGCGTGGGTTGCTTATTGGTACGACAAGAAAAGAATGAAGTTAGTTTTTCTTTTCTTGTTTTATGTTATATGCAGTATGTGAATCAATATACTACATGTTCATATTATCCTACAGATAATTTCCAAGTATTAAAAGCTTGCTCTTGAATCTTTCTGTTGGCAGAACTTGTTTAAAAGCACCATGCGGATGGCCCTGGTTGTTTCTTTGTGTAGCAGCTTAATATCATCTGGAAATACTGTGTAGTTTTTTTTTTTTTTTTTAATTATATAAAATGTTGAAAATTTTGAAATCTTACTTATTTCGATTCATAAAATTCATTTGTGTTCCCCCCTCCATTATTGGTTTGACAGGGAACATTTTATTAACTATTGCATTACAAGTTTTAAATATGGCTACACTTCTAAAATGTTAAATACACATGTAGTTGCTAATAAAATCTTTTAATATTCATTAGCAATTGTGTCTAAACTAATGAAAGTCTGAAAACTAAATATTCTCTATTGATATGACTGCCATATGTTGTAGCTGATCTGTGAACAAAAGTCAGACATCATTTTGATAATCACATTAATTTTGTAGCCAATCTAACTGCCCCAAGAAATTATCAACATGTAAATTGTATTAATCCCTCCAAAATTTCTACTTGACGGTAGGAAAATTAATGTGAATGTTATATTCTCAATAATAAAATAGAAAATAAGATATACTAGTATTACTACTTACTAGAGACAGCAGCTTTAGCGTATCATCATAACAGTATTTGGTCTTACCTCTGAATGTCGTGGAACCAATTTCGGGGCTGCATAGATTGCACAATAAATTGTTATGGATCTCACAAAATCATGTTTGTGTAACCTATTTGCCATTTGCGCAAAACTTGTACAGTACTGAACAATATTTTCCTCATCCTTGCACTAATTTCCATAAACATTCCGAGTCAACAACCATAGCCATTTTCTTTTCTTTTTATTGGTAATTTATATGACATTTTACATGAGTAAATTATGTAGTGTTTGTTTTATATTATTTTGAAAATGGGTTACATAAAAAATAAAAGGTGTTACGTGAAAATAATTTCTAATTTGTGCAGCACTGCCCTGGTTAAAAGTGTCTGTATTAGAAAGTACATATTGCTAGTGTGGTAATAATAATATTTTTTTTGTTTCAGAACGGAAGAGTTGGAGATGCGTGATGCAAGAATTGCTATAATACCGTTATTACAGGCAGAGCGTGACCGTCTGTAAGAGTTTGCATTTAATGTTCACTTTTAATAGTAATTTTTTAAAGGCATATTGTCACAGACCACTGACCTATTACATGGCCTAACAAAGTATTACTTAAATATATATCTATATTTGATTTGTCCCAAAATGTACTTTATTCAACCATCTACGTAACCACCATACTCCACTTATTAATGATATTTTGTAAAAATAATTGAATTGCTGAGAGGGTTGACATGGATTTCACTCCATCATGGTGTAGTTAAAGTGATGCAATAGCTAGATTTGGTCTGTAAAAATTAATGTAATGATTTATTATTCATTTTTAGAGACCATATTTTAAACTTACTTAAAAAGCAAATTATTTAACTGAAGCCAGTTTCAGAAATGGCATAACTTATTATGTTCTTTAGAGAAAAATAACGAGAAATAAACTTGTTATAAGCCAATCTATAAAAATCTGTACTCTTGCCTTTTCATCCACTAATATTGTTGACTTATGCAGTATACAAAAACAACTATGGTTTTAATAAACTCGTGTTTAAGCTACAAATCCCAACTAGTTCCTGTTGACTGGTACATGTACATAAAAGGCTATGATATGCAGGGCTCGAACTTAAGAATTGGGTCTCCCACAACAATTTTTTAAATAATTTTTAACAGTCCACCGACGGCAAGTTTGAGCCTGCCTATGGCAATTTTTTTTAAAAGTGACATTTGCAGAAAATAAACCTGACTGAACAGCTATCTTGTTATATGTAGACAAATTTTAAATGTGCAAATGTTAAATATTGGCAGATAATGTACACTAGGTGTATACATTTCGGCATTGTTGAGGAGCTTTATCGACTGCACAGTAGTGCCATTGGTGATGCTCACTACCTACGGCAATTTATATCTCAATGACGGCACTTGCCGTCATTAAGTTTGAGCCCTGGATATGTACTGTCCTTTCAGCATATGCTGCTGTTTAATCAGAATGAGTAATCTATGTAATATTGAAATAACCATAAATTTTAGACACCAAGAAGGAGCTTTATATATGCTGAAGTGTCATTAAACATATTTATACTACTCAAAAGAATTTAAGGGTCAGACGATATTTTCTACCACCACTCCTACCACGTCACAGAACGGCCAGACGCCACTGGTGCACGCTTCATCTGCGGTGGCAACGTGTTCAGTGGGGTCAAGTGATGTTCACTGATGAGTCCAGGTTTAGTCTCCAGTTCAACGACGGTCGGGTTCGTGTCTACAGACGTCCTGGGGAGCGCTTCGCTGATGTTAACGTTAGACAACGTCACCGGTTCGGTGGTGGCAGCGTCATGGTGTGGGGCGGCATCTCTATCCACCACAGGACCCCCCTCTATGTGGTGGATGGCAATCTGAATGGAATCCGCTATCTGAATGAGATTATCCGGCCGTTGGTTCTCCCAGGCCTTCAGCAGATTGGCGGCGGGGCAGTTCTGCAGGATGACAATGCCAGACCCCACTGCGCCAGGGTGGTAACGGACTTTCTCAGACAACAAGGTATCGCCAGGATGGATTGGCCAGCATATTCGCCTGACTTGGCCCCAATAGAGCACGCCTGGGACGAATTAGGCAGGAGAGTTCGGGATAACCATGCCCCTCCAGCCAACCTTCATGATCTGGGTCAACTTCTTATGGCAGAGTGGCAGGCCATTCCCCAAGAGTTCTTCAGACGTCTGATCAACAGCATGAGGCAACGATGTGTCGAGTGTATTCGTGCCAGGGGTGGATTCACACACTATTAAACGAATGTTCTAATGTGTAAAATCCATGTTTGACAACCTTCAACTTTGACAGCATGTCATGTGACTTTCTTGTATACAGTGACGTTTATTTGTGGTTTTTTGTAAATATGGAACAATAAATAAAAATTTTGGTGTAGTTTACATCATCAATCTAATACACTCTGAAACTTATTTGGTTATACATTTTTGACCCTTAAATTCTTTTGAGTAGTATATATTCCTTTCCTTTTCATAATATTAAATTTTCAATAATGTTGATTATGTATAGGGATATAAGAGCTGCCAAACATGTTCAGGTTTTTTTCATTTGTAAGGTGGGCAGAGGTAGGTTTTTTTTCTCTCTATTTGTTTTTTTTTACGGTTTTTCAAATATTTCGATTTGTTTTCTGTTTTTGTTTTTTTGGTGGGGTTTTTCACATCCCCAATTTTTTCTGTTCCAGATTTTTGATCCAGCAGCGTAAGAACCGGGATGAAGAGAATGAGCTGATGAAGGATGTTCCCGGCTGGAAAACAGGAACACTGTGGGGGAAACCGGTGTACCACAATATCCGAGACCGATACATCACACCAGCCACTGAAGAATTCTTCGCCCACTCCAGCTACTGGGACAAATACAGTGTTACCATGGAAAAACTAAAGCATTAACGGATTAACAAATGACTAGAACTGTGTTGCATAAATTCTAAATTGTTTTGGTGGACGTATTGAAAAGAATTGGACATGGTTGTTTTATTTATAGTCATTAAAGTTGTTTTAATATTATTTGGAAATAAAGCCATTTCTTACTGAATTTTCCATACTGCAAAACACAATGCCTTTCTAACTTTGTAAAAAGCTGTATTCTTCACAGTGATTTTGCTAATTTAGAGTAAATCCGATTGTAGCAACCATGTCTAGTTCTAAAGTGTCCCATGGTGAGAGTTTCTAAAGTGGTTTGAATATTTCGTTACAAACCATCAAGTGTGAATATATTACAAAACTTTGTGTAGTGACTGGTGTAAATCCTGAATTTGGTCAAGTTTGAATAATGAGTGCTAACTACTAGGTGTTTTAGAAACAAAAGTTACATGTATACATATACATGCATAGGCATATGGAAGACATTTTACTTGGAGGTATTTGCCATGAAATTTCTAAAGGTAAATTATTCTTTGCCCTGAAAATTAGTCTTCAGATTCCAGACTAAACGAGAAAGACTTTTTTGGTTCAACATGGTTTGAGAAAATATACCACATATTCAGTGTGGTTAAAGTGATTCGGAAAGGGATGAATTTCACTGTGTCTTTTCATGCCTGTTTTAGGTATATTTTCCAATTTGTAGCATCCTATTTTCAAATTTAATGAGCAAGCTATGTATAGAATGAATATATGTTTTTCAAAAGAAACCAGTACTTGAATTATTGGAGATAAGCTTGTAAGAGTTATTGTACTTACGTATTTAAAGCTGGTAACCACAAGTGTGGTTTAATAATGCATTTTGACAACTGTCCGTTACTTTTCTTTCATAATGCCATATGTGTTGCATTCTGTAGTTCTTAAGAGAGATCTTTGTCTGCGTTAAAACTTCAACAGTACCATATGAAGATTGTTTTCTAACAGATAATTCTGATTAGACTGTTTTGAAAACAGTTTGTAAATAAATAAAGTAAAAATAAAGAGATCTTTTGTTGTTGTTGTTGAGATAACCTTGAAAGCAGTGCAGTAATTGTACATTAACATGTTGAGTGGAAATAACATTCATATTCATGGCATTACAGATCTATATAGCTTTTGGAATATTGGCTCAGTTGGTATAGTGCTCGCTTGACGTGCTTTGGTCTCCGAATAGTATCATTGGTGGCTCGATTTTCTGGTTTGGGTTTTCTCCCCTGTCCAAACCAGTGTCCCATGACTGGTATATCAAAGACCATAGTGTGTGCTGTTACGTCTGGGAAAGTGCATATAAAAGATCCCTTGCTGCTGATGTAAAAATGTAGCCAATTTCCTCTAAATAGAGAATAATACACGAGTGGCTGTTCGATCCCATTTATCTTACAATTTTTTTTAATATATCTAATGAGTGAAATAAGAGTTTGATACGTTTTTAAACGAGTTGTAAGATAAACGGTATCTAACCAACAAATGTATTATTCTATTTCTTTCATATCCTCAAAAAATCTTTTTCGACTAAAAGTTATTTACAGCCCTTGCACTTACACATCAGACAAATGATTGTCAGGTTAACTGTCACAATGTAATCGATTTCGATCATGATTTTTTTTCATTGGATGTATGGCATTGGTGATCTGATCATCACCTAGGAGCAGCCAGTCGTATGTCTTGAAATTGTTAACACGTACTTGTGTTATAAAAAATAAAGAATGATGTTCTCACTAACGGGTGTATAAGAAGACTATATATATATATATATATATCAGAATATCAAATGGTTCAAATCTAATTGCCGATTATTGATAAATCAATGTGCTGTTGTGGGCTATAGGGGCATTCTTACTTGGTGTTTCATCGAATCAAGAAAATCCTGGAAAGTCTTTGGAATTTACAAACATTCCAGGCCTGGAAGATGTGGAATTATAATTTATAACATAGTCATTGAAAACGATTTTTGTTTTGACACAGTTCACACCTGGCACCAGTTAGTTTATTGACAGCTTAATGGGGAGGTGTAAGATTTCTCTCTAGCTAACAACTAACAACCAACCGTCGATCCACTGTCCTTCATACATGTAGGTAGCCCAGACAGCATGTCTGTTTTTCTATCATAATCAAATATAAACAAAAAATCTAATTCATTGAATTAAGGGATAATCCAAAACTGTTTGATGGAAATAAAATGTTTTTAAGACCACTTGTTTTGCTGTTGGTATGACAGTTACATGTATTGGACCGTCACTACCTGGTACCACATAAGCAAACAAAACAAAAACAAAATGAAAAGTTTCTTTGAGCCTTTATTAAATGCCTGCAAAAACACACTACCAAAAGAATGGGCGTGACCCTGTTATTATTTAATGCAGCAACAACTTGGAATGGTTACTATTTAGTCGATATTTCTACAGTAAAACGGATACTAGTATAATGATATAAAATCACATGTAAAGCATCACTGGCATTCAAAAAATAAATTATGTAGGGTTACTAAGGTCAACGGCAGTCACTTTCTGCACCCTTGTGTTGGATTCATACATATAACATATCTTACCATAATTTCACTTCAAATCTGTGTTTCATAAACTGTACAATTGATTTTATTTCAATGTTTTTTTTCAAATACAGTCCGGTGCATTAGTAATTTTCAGACAAACTATTTTCAATAGCAATTTTGCATTGGAATTTTCCAGCATTCTGAAAACGGAAACATCATGTACCCATTCTAATTCAATATTAGCTATATTACAATGCCTCATCACATTAAAATAAAAACCAGCCTACTTACCTTGAACCGTGTCAAAATAGTTTTATATTAAGCAGGAAATGCTGTTACTGGTCAGTATGTTTTTATTTTTTATAATTTTACATAAAATAAGTTTTAAAAGAAATTTAAAGAACATTTGTCAAATATATCCTATTGAAAAATTACTATTGGATATGTTATATTTATTGTGTACAAAATCAAAACAATGGTTTGAAGTGTGACTGTCATTGACCTTAGATAAAATTTTACAGAATGTACACTAAAACTACAAAGAACAAAAATGCTGTAATAATAACTGCACATAAAATGTATTTGTTAACAATTTAATACTGTTTTGTGAGATATAAACTTAATAATATTTAATATTTATCACGAGTTAACACAGTTATACAGTAATACAAATATTGTTAAGAAACATAAAACTGTAAATATTGGAAATAAACCTTCCATGATACGAATATGTGTAGGCTATATAAAATTAGTATGGCCATTATACTTGAATGATAAAGTTAATACTGATTTTGTCAGTTTTGAACACTTCTTAAAAACAGGATTATATATAAATTTGAACAAGTATATATTGTATTAAAATTGTAAAAAAATTAAATCTGATCATTTAAAATTAAAGGATTAACAAAAAACAAACAACCCAAAATGTCCCCAAACAGCCAACAACTGCAAAAATACTGAACCAAAGATTTCAAAATAAGAATATGTTTCTGTATACTGCTATATGCATAATATATAATATGACATTTTAATACTCTATTACTGTATAATAACATTCTAGTTACATGTATGTCAAATAGGAACATTTCTTTGGTGAAAAGCTCTTGGTATCTCTACACCCAGTAACATTTTCCGGATTTCTTCATATTACATGTATACATGTATCTGTACATATTGTAATACTAGTACTCACAATTTAATATTTTGAAATTAAAAAAAAGAAAGATTGTGTCCAACGTAAACACTAATTATTTCAAAATATGATTATGTCTTCATATTTTTACATGTAACATTTTAATACCATATAATACAATTAGTCATGTTCATGTCAAAAGCAAACACAAAATATTTAAAAAACTGATTATGTCTACATACATGTTGTAATGCATGCACTAACATTATAATACGTAAATGTACAATAAAATTAATACTGTTTGTTTAAAATGCAAACCAAAAATAAATGGATAAAAACACAGCAAAACATATGACCTGTATAGAAATAAAAAACATGTTTTAGTATATTTTATTGAGCAAATGTTCATTTGATTTCCTCTGATGATTACAACATAATAAAATGCATTAAATTTTATAATGTATATAATTAAACAATTTTATATAGGATAAAAAAACACAGCCTGCACACAAAATGTTGCAAAACAAAAATTCTTACTGCATATTACAAAAACAATAATTTTGTATTGGCTACGTATAACACATATTTTATAAATAATAGTAAAAGTGCAACTGAATACATTGACTAAAAAATTAACTGCAGACCTATAGCCAGAAAAAGTAAAATAATTCATTATAATATTATATTGTTGTTTTTAAATGTAATAAGTATTTTGTTATGATAATGCTGGTCTCAGATTTAGCATAACTGAATTAAAGGGTGGATAAAGTGTTTGTCCGATGTGTCGTCGGTCTAGGATCGATCCACATCGATGGACTCATTGGGCTATTTCCTATTCCAGCCAATGCATTGTGACTGATATATTAAAGGCTGTGGTAGGTGCTATTCTGTCTGCGGGATGGTGCAAATAAAGATTCTTTGCTATTAATGGAAAAAATTTAGCAAGTTTCTTCTCTAAGACTATACATCAGAATTACCAAATGTTTGACATCCAGTAGCCGATGATTAATAAATCAATGTGCTCTAGTTGTGTCATTAAATAAACAAAATTTAATTGAATTAATGTCTGCCGCACAATTATTTAGTGTACATATAAACATGATACAGTAATGAGCTCATTTAACATTCAAAATAATAGTTATTTAATTTTTAGTTAATTTGCTTGTTTTATAAATGCAGAACTCAACCAAACATGTGAAAATGTTGATTTGACATAAAAATCATGCAATACCCCTGTACCATGTATAAAAAGTGAATAAGATCACAATACACGTACACGTCAAATACAATTTGTATATAGATATAAAAATGCAAACAAGCCACTGGCTTCCACACAGAAATGCAAAACACACATATATTCTGTTAATGGACTAGAAACACAGACAACTATATATAGCATAAGGATCCATCAAAGAATAAATTTAAATGTTTAAAAAAATGTCTCACAGGTTTCCATTTGAAAAATATTTTAAAACAAAAAGAACACTCACATCAGAAAAAAACAGTTTTTAAATTTTCATACATTACATGTGTTTCTCAATGGTACACACGTTTAAAATTGGTAAGATTAAAATTCAATAAACTTTCTTTTTAGTATAATTATAATATATCAGTATCTGTGCCAAACAATTGTACCTAGTAGTTATTAGTATACGGAGGAACACAGAACAAAGCCTTCATTGGGTTCTTATGGTATTTTAAAGTCCAGATTCAAGATATTGGGAAAGTCTACAAATACAGAGTTTGGTGCCAATTATAGGTAAAAAGGTTTAGTCAGTAAGAGGGTGATGATCATCAAATTGTCAGGACAAACAAAGAACAATTTGTATTATTTAGCTTAGTACCTTGATTTCCTTGCATCAGTTTTCCAATCTGTGTAGATGTGAAAACTATGATCTGTAGGCTAGTCAATAATGTGTCATGGTCATCAAATTGTCATGAAAAGATTTGATGTGAAAACCTATGTAGTCGGTAAACTTAATGGTCACCAAAATGTCGTTAGCAAAATAGAAAACACATTTGTACTATGTTGCTTAGTACCCCAATGTCATGCATAAATTTTTAGAAATGTGTAGATGGGGGAAAAGTCTAAGGTAATCAAACTGTCAAGAATAAAACTGAAAAAAAACCTATTTGTAGGCCTACTATGTTGCTTTTATAACCCTAATTTTCTTAGAATTGGTAAATATTCTGAGAAATGTCTTACTATCAGTTTTCCAATCTGTGTAGATGTGAAAACTAAGGTCTGTAGTCAGTAAAGTGTCACGGTTATCAAACTATCATGAAAAAACTGCTTTAAACATCTTGGAAGGCAAGAAAACTGTATGTAATAAAAAAATGTAACAGTCATCAATCTGTCAAGAAAAAAACAGTTTTCCAATCTTTGTAAATGGTAATTTACTAACCGAAATATTTCAGAAAAAATTTCCTAGCATAATTTTTCCATTTTGTTTTAGACCTAGATGGAAAATTAAATTTGAATCAACCTTCAAAGAAATTACCTAGCATCAGTGTTCGAGTCTCTATAGACCTAGATTAAAAAATAAATTTGAATCGACATATAGAGAAATAATGTAGCATCAGTTTTCGAGTCTGTACCTATAACATCAGTGTTTCAGTCTATGTAAATGTGAAACTAAATCTGAGCTGACTTTCTGAGAGTTCCTAAGGGAACGGAGCTGTATTGTAGACGTCCACTGTCGTACGAGTACTGTTCTGCCTCTTTTGGAGTGTACAGGTCACGGTACGTCGTCTTGAAAAACATGTCTTTCTCAGGTGGCGGGAAAATGTGTGACTTTTTCAGCTGTAAAGAGAATAATAATTATTGTGGTTTTATTAAAGATGCATAATCCTCTAAAATCTAAATATGGTCACTCGTGTATTATTACTATACTTTATCACATTTAATATAAACCCCCTCCCCCCCTAAAAAGGGGGGGGGGGAGAGAGTCTACTTTCCTATGTTTCTGTTAAAGGAACAGACCCTAGTTTTTAAACACCAAGGCATATTTTTCACCTAGACCCTAGTTTCAACGTGAAAATGGACACTTAGTTTGGTTAATTTACAAACCTGTAACACATTTGGATACAAGAGAAACAAGAGTCTGTGACGTTGAAATATTATTGTGGTGCATAATCCTCTAAAATCTAAGTATGGTCAATCGTGTATTATTACTATACTTAACCAAATTTAATAAAGAACCTCTTACCCACCCACCCCCACCCCCCCACCCCAAAAAAAACACCAACAAAAAAACAAGTCTTTCCTTTACTTATGTTAAAATAGTTGTGACTTCCATATTGAGCAGATAATGCCATTTACATGTTAGTATGTTTTTATGTTTCATAACTAGACAAAATAATAAGGTTAGATTTAAAAAGATAAAAAAAAGTACTACATGTATACATATGTTAAATATAGCATTTTAAAAAATCAATTTGCCATTGGATAAATTATATTTATTGTCTATGAAGCCAAAATGACGGTATAGAAAGTGTCTGTTATTGACCTTAGTCCAAAAAAAAGAGAGAACTTTGTTTTGTTTAATGACACCACTAGAGCACATTGATTTATTAATCACTGGCTATTGGATGTCAAACATGGTCATTTTGACACAGTCATAGAGAGGAAACCCGCAACAATTTTTCCATTAGTAGCAAGGGATCTTTTATATGCACAGTCCCACAGACAGGATAGCATATACCACAGCCTTTGATATACCAGTCGTGGTGCACTGGCTGAAACGAGAAATAGCCCAATGGGCCCACCGACGGGGATCGATCCCAGACCGACCGCACATCAAGCGAGTGCTTTACCACTGGGCTACATCCTTCCCCTTGACCCTAGTCCACGATCAGTGTCTGATATTTTGAACCATATATACTTGATAAAGGTATCATACTTACATTCTCCAGGGCAGCATCATTTGGATTAGTTTTATCTTGTCTTGGATTCTGGTAATCACTCCAAGCAGTGGGTTGAGTCACCAAATCAGCTAATAAATATAAAGACAAAGAGTTAAACCTTATTAAACTAATTCTGCTGGGTGATTTGAAAGACATGATTATTAATTAATGTTAAATTTAAAGCCACACATTCCTCTTTCAAACTTAGTATAGTATATATATTTACCTTACAGAACTGCTTTTAATATTTTATTCTCTTAAGAGTTGGCGATGATATAAAGGTTACAAGAATTTAATTCTTTTATAACTCTCTACAATAGTATAATATTGGAATAATACAATACTAATAATAATGATAATGATAATGATAATGATAATGATAATAATAAATAGAGGTTATTACCAGAGTGTTTCTCGGTATCGTCAATATCATATATTAGGAATAAAAACTGTATTATGCTAGCCTCTGGCGAGCATAATACATTATTGTTATTCCTAATATATGATATTGACGATACCGAAATACACACGGGTAATAATCTCTTTATCATATAAGCTCAAGCTTAATACAACATGTTTTTGTAAACTGTACATGCAACTTTAATTCCAGTCCGCCATTACTAGATATTCAAATGACGTAGGAATATGTGGCGCAGTGTATTTTTGAATGGAAATGACGTCAAACTCGAATGACATCATTTTGGATGTCCTTACATCAAAATAAAGTTATGCCTAACGTTTTTTGTTTTCTGAACGCTGGACAGCTTTCAGTGTCAAATTGCCATTGAAATGTTTTTATTTGATTATGAATGCATACATGTAGGTCAATCATGGAGTGTCATGGAGTGTCACCCAAGTACGTTTGCTTAAATGTCAATAAACCTAGTGCCGAGACCTCAACTAATTTACATCTAATTTGCAAAGTTATCAAATTCTTAAAGTATGTGATCTGAAAAATATCACATACTTTGATTGCACTGAAAATGTAAGATATTATATGATAAAATTCTTTATTTTCATTGACTGTTTGGACACTATTTAAACTATTTTTTATTGTGATAGGGTTAGCCCTATTTTGTTTAATAACATGTTTCGTACATGAACAGTTTTGCACATTTCTGTCAGAATGTCCACACAAGCTATCCAACACAGCTAGAATATCTATTTGACCCATCCTAGTGGAGGTACGTGGTAGCCACTTGGGAAACCACGGTTGGTTGGGTCATGGGCCGTACAGTCCGGTGTGAGGAGGGAAGTGATAAGGATGCACTGGTGAGAATGTCTGTCCTTGATACAGTGGCATGTGAGAAATAAACATTGGTGCCGGTTGCGGTTGATTGACGGGTGGTGTCAATGGTACCATTTGTGGTCGACTGATGAGTGGTTTCACCAACTTTCTCCTCCCATATGTCCTCTCCTGTTGAAAATTAGCATGTTTCTTATGTAGTGGTAATCCCAGAACATCATGTACACTTCTCAGAATTGTGTTTGAAAAAATTATACAGTGAAACCTCTCAAAAGCGGACACTCCATAAACCGGAATTCCCCCAAAACTGGACATTTTTCAAGGTCCTTTTTTAAAACTCAGTACAGAAATTAACCTTTCTAAACTGGATACCTCTTAAACCGGACATTTTACTTGGTCCAGAGGGTATCCGTTTTAGAGGGGTTTCACTGTAATTCCTTCTCTGTTTGGATGAATATGGTCAAACAGCAAGGTTTTTTCTTACATCTCCATGTTGAGTAACAAACTGTTCATAGCTGTCAATAATCTCAACATGCATGGTGTCAGCAAGATGTTTCAGTGATTCATTGATCTCTTCGATGTTGTTTGTTACTGACACATTTGTAGGACGTGGCAGTATTGCTGACAAAAACACTTGACCATTCGGTTTGACTAAAGTTTGAGATCTTGTTAGTAGATTTTCAAATTGTTCAGTGATACTGTCTTTGCTGAATGCTAAAATATTATTGATACCAACGTGTAAAACAATACTGTCATATTTGCCTTGTATATCAGTTTTCAAATGCTTGTGTCCACCAGTAATTTTGACACCCGGTAGGGTTTTCACCCTGACATTAACATTTTGACTTGACATCATTCTTGCACTTAAATGTCTCACAGTGCTGCTGCCGATGAATACGTTTTTTTTGTCAGATTCATGGTCGATGCTTTCATTTATTTCCTGGACATTGTTGATATTTTGATTTTCAATGTTTATTTTTGTCACTGTGTTAATATTGGTGGAAATATGTTCAGATGTACTGGTACAGTTATCAAATTTATAGGTTAGTTCATTTAAACATGACTTCATTTAATTCATCCATTTTTGCTTCTAATTCATTTGTTTTGTTTGCACAGCACAAGCTGGTGAAATGTGTTTTGAGATTGTCCATTTTTGTGGAAGTTAATGCCTGATGAATTTCTGTTGTGCTAATAAATTTGACAAAGCATGTTTTAATGTCATCAAATTTTGTTTCCAAATCAGTTGTCAGCTCATTTTTCTTTAGAATAGCTTTTACCATTTCATCTTTTTCTGCAGTAAGTTTTAACTTTTTGTTTTTCAGAGCTTTCACCTTTGCATTTAGCAATAATGATTCTTCAGATTCTTTCTGTAATTTTGATTTGGCCTCTTTGAGTTCATCTGCACATTTTTTATTTTGTTTCATTGCATGACTCGATGAATTCTTTGTTGTTGAAATTTAATTTCTTAATTTCAGTTTTATTTTGTTGCTCTTTTTGAGCATTTATATTGCACTGGCTTTTATCTCTTGTTTTAAACTAGAATTTTCTTCTTCAAGGTGAAGAATAGTGTCACATAGTATCTTAACTTGGTTTGAGTGTTTTTGTTTCAGAAAGTATAATTCCTCCTTTGTTTTTATAAGTTCCTCTTCTGAGATCATGTAATTAGCCTGCTGAGACATAATTATTGTTTTAGGCATTGTTTGTTGAGTTGCTAGGTCTTGGCCATGTGGTACCTCTACATCACTGATGCTGGTCTTATTTACACAAGATCCATGGCAGTTCTGTTGCATAAGACAGGCTTCTGTTTCAGTTCCCACATCTGTTATTGCTCCTGTCTGCTCTTTTTGTGGGGTAGAGGTTAACTGAATTTTATCAAAGATATCACAAACATTTTGTAGAATACCTGGGTTATGAAAGTGCACAGTAATACACCCACTGTTATGCTTTATTGTTACATCACCATTTGGCCAGAAATCATTGTACAGAGAATCGTTTTGAAATTCACAAGCAGGTAGGTTATCAGTTATGATTCTACTGGTAAAATCAATATTGGTAGATGTCTCATCAATGTCAGCCTGTGTAAAACCATTAAAGGGACATTCCTGAGTTTGCTGCAATTTTTAAGATGTTATCGACTAACAGAGACATTTTAACTATTGTAATTACATATCAAATATATTTTTATGCATAAAATATTAGTGGCTGTATAGTAAATATGTTTCTGATTGTTCTAATATTTGTACTAGGTTAAATTTCATTTTATTTCCTAAAATATATTTTTTTGTAAGTAAGAAATTATTTGAAGACAAAATCCAGTTTGGGTTTCTTATAAATATTAAGACGACCAGAAACACTTTGAATATACAGACACTGATATTCTGAACAAGAAAATATATTTAATATGTAAGTTTAATCGTAGAAATATTTTATTAGTCGGAAACATCTCACAATGCAGCAAACTCGGGAATGTCCCTTTAAAGGAAGAGGATGTAGATGAAATTTGGTCAATGGAATTGTCATCACCTGAATAACTGTCATCACCTGAATAACTGTCATCACCTGTATAACTGTCATCACCTGAATAACTGTCATCACCTGAATAAGTGTCATCACCTGAATAACTGTCATCACCTGAATAACTGTCATCACCTGAATAACTGTCATCACCTGAATAAGTGTCATCACCTGAATAACTGTCATCACCTGAATAACTGTCATCACCTGTATAACTGTCATCACCTGAATAACTGTCATCACCTGAATAAGTGTCATCACCTGAATAACTGTCATCACCTGAATAACTGTCATCACCTGAATAACTGTCATCACCTGTATAACTGTCATCACCTGAATAACTGTCATCACCCGAATAACTGTCATCACCCGAATAACTGTCATCACCCGAATAATTGTCATTACCTGAATAACTGTCATCACCTGAATAACTGTCATGACCTGAATAATTGTCATTACCTGAATAATTGTCATCACCTGAATAATTGTCATCACCTGAATAACTGTCATCACCTGAATAATTGTCATCACCTGTATAATTGTCATCACCTGAATAACTGTCATCACCTGAATAATTGTCATTACCCGGTACATATATCAGAATTTGGCTCTGTAAAGTTTGCCACACAAGTCGGCCATGACAGTTTTGTTGTGAAAACAACATATAGCGATAAAATACTCACTGTAAGTTCTATTCTAGAATAACTCTTGACAAATTAACACAGAATCAAATATCCAAATATAACAATTTCCACAGAACAAGTTTTGTAAAGCAGGAACCATGGGTGACTGGTGAATCTCCATATTTTACTGGAGCTCAAGCCAGCATTCATGACTGGCAGCCATCATTATCTCCCAATGTGTATATATGATGGGTGGGATGTAGAATTGATCCCTGTCAATGGGCCCATTGGACAATTTCTCCAATGCTCCACAGCTGGTGTATCAAAGACCACGATATGTACTATCCTGTCTGTTGGATGGTGCATATAAAATATCTCTTAATTGGTGTCAACTGACATAAAAAGCAGCACCTGGAATGGCAGCAGAGGTGGTCCTTTTTTATTGTCTGTGTGGTTCTTAACCATGTGTACGATGCCATATAATGGTAAAAATGTCCTGAGACCATCATTAAATAAAACATTTCTTTGTTCCTTCAGTCTCTACTACTGTCTCAATCTGTTACTTTGGGGACAAACAGTTCCAGCTAGGCTTCCCGTTCAACGACTCACTCATATCCCAGTAACCCCCACCACCAAAGTACTCCTCTCATAAAATTCCACATCCTCCCCTGAGTGGAATAAAGATGAGGTGGATATAAATTAAACCTATTTGATATTTTTAGTACAATTTACCGAAATATAATTTAACTGTAAAATAATGTAATGCAAATTGGACATTTGATGATTGTTATGTAAAATATTAAGATTATGGAAATTTGTAAATTGTATAAGAAAGATGAATTTTTTTTCTGAAGTAACTAAATTCACTAACAAACTTGGAATTCTGAAGTGGAAAGCCCCCCCCCCCCCCCCCCCCCCCAAACAAATGCTTATAGTCCGTCCCACAGAGAATGCCTTTTTTCATGCTATGGAAGTTATTTATTTTTGAGCAGAATGATTTGTAAATTGCACACAGAAATAGTTTTTATTTTTGTGATTTCCACAATGCTTTTACTTTTCTTCTTATGTCATACCAAACTGAAACTATTTACAAAAAACATGTTTATAGAATGATGGGACGGACTCTACCTTAGCAGTTTTGGCATTCTTCAGTTATTATATTTGAATGAATGATCTGGTAAATCTAATGACATTTTGTGCATAACATATATTACGACTTACTATAGTATTTGACTGGTATAGCGTTGGCTTTGCGGAACTTGGTTCTGTTGTACAGGTAAGGGACAGACTTGGGCTGGTATGTGCTGCCTGTTGTTGGGTTGTAGTAGGTCCCCTGCATGGTCGGCGCTCCAAACAACACATTACTCTTTGTTCTGATGTTGGCCCCGGAAATGATGGTGTTGTGCAGGCCTCGTGGATGCTGAAAAAGAAAAAAACATTTATAATGTCTGAATCTTGGCCTAAGAATTATAAAATAACTAAACATTAAAAAAAAGAAGAAAAAAAGATTTCTTGTGCATGTAGTTTGGGGATTTTTTTTTTTTTTTTTTTTTTTTTTTTTTACAATAATTCCAGCAGTCAAAGTTCACACAATAATAAGGGGCCGTCCATAATTTTCAACATTTTCACGAGTGTACAAACCGTACGCTGGGGGGGGGGGGGGGGGGGGGGGGGGGGGGGTTAAGGGGCCAGCGTACACATTCTACTTATAGGTTCAGTGACATTATGTATACGGTATCCCAGCAATCAAACTTAATGAGTAAATAAGCAAAGATGTCAGATGACTATGGCTGTGACGTACAGTGCCTATAAAAAGATTGTTTGTTGTGGTGCTCATTCGTTCACAGTCTCTGTTAGGATCACGGTCACCCTCCGGCAGATCGCTGTGGTTTCGTCTCGTCTTTGGCTCATAACGTTTCACTGAAAAGAAAAAAAATAGTCACATTAATATAGGGGAAAAAAGGTCTACACAGCTAGGCTCATAGCTAGGAATGATTTCTAAAGTGTCCCCTAAGACAATTTTACTGTTGGATGGCCTCAGATGTTATTTCCTAGCATCTAGAGACCCCCCCCCCCCCCCCAGTAGCAATGTTTTCGGTGATAACTTTTAATTGTCTTACATGTTATTTTTGTCTATGTGCATAACAGGAACAAGGTTAATTTTGTGATTTTCAAGTAACTGCCCACCCACCACCCCCTCATTTCTGCAGACCTGCTATTTGGGGGGTGCTATTAGCATTACAAAATGTTACATGGGGTGAGGGCAGCTGGGTGTGGTGTGTATAACAAATGCCAAAAGTTGTGTTATATAATTAATGAACAGCTCCTAATATGCAGATGACAGCGCTCTAACAAAATTCCAATGACCTGTTGGAGGGTTGTTATTATCAGAGGGGTAATCATATTATATTGGTGACATACAAATTATCTTTTACTGTCATTATATTATGTTTGCCACTGTGACAATTTTGTCACAAGTTATCCCCTCTGTCTTAATCATGTGAAATATGCACAGCCTGTATTACCAAAACAAATAACATAATATCAAACAATATATCAAAAATAGTTTGTTTGTTTATTTGTTTTTAGTGATTTATTTAACCCAAGGACAGCTAGATTGTAAAAAACCCACCAAGATGTTTGAAAAGTAGCATGTTTAAAAATTTAATATCAGTCACGACAATAAATGCAACATCACACACTCAATATTAATATTAATATTAATCAATCAAGAAATTAATTTTCAGTGTTAAAGTTAAAGTTTGTTTTGTTTAATGACACCACTAGAGCACAATGATTTATTAATCATCGGCTATTGGATGTCAAACATTTGGTAATTTAGACATAGTCTTAGAGAGGAAACCTGCTACATTTTCCCATTAGTAGCAAAGGATCTTTTATATGCACCATCTCACAGACAGGATAGCACATACCACGTTCTTTGATATACCAGTTGTGGTGCACTGACTGAAATAAGAAATAGCCCAATGGTCCCACCGATGGGAATCGATCCCAAACCGACCGTGCATCAAGCGGGCGCTTTACCACTGGGTCTTGTCCTGCCCCTAATTTACTGTTATTCACTTTGTTAAAAAACTGTCACTGATGGTTGTATGGCTTTGTCTCCCAAATGTTGTGAATTGGATGACTCATCATTAATTGCTAAAATGGGGCTGGATGTAGCGCAGTGGTACAGCACTCACTCAATGCGCAGTCGGTGTGGGATCGATCCCCATTGGTGGGCCCACTGGGCTATTTCTCGTTCCAGCCAGTGCACCACGACTGGTATATCAAAGGCTGTGGTATGTACTACCCTGTCTGTGGGATGGTGCATATAAAAGATCCCTTGCTGCTAATCGAAAAGAATAGCCCATGAAGTGGCGAAAGCAGGTTTCCTCTCTTAATATCTGTGTGGTCCTAAACCATATGTCTGATGCCATATAACCGTAAATACAATGTGTTGAGTGCGTCGTTAAATAAAACAGTTCTTTCTTAATTGCTAAAACACATAAGCTCAGTAGACTCCTATAACCCAGAAGTTATCTGACACTCAGACACAGCAGAACATCAACTTCTCTAATCCTTTGACCATTCTTTAGTTTTGTTTTATCCTTAGAAAGACGTAATTTCAGCTGCCACTTGTATAGCTACATGTACATGTAGGTGTGTTCAGAAATAAGCAGAAGTTTTCGCTAGTCCACTGGACAAATATATCTAGAAATCTACTTATCTACCAATATTTTCACTTGTTCAAATAAATAGCTTGTACAAGGACAATATTTTTCATTGCTCAAAATGAAACTTCATTGAGTATTTTCAGTTGTCCACTGAACAACCATTGAGGTACATTTTGTTTGTCCGAGCAGATTTTCACTTGCCAGGACAAGTGCTTATTTCGAACACTGATGGCACTATAGAACTGAATGCAACCACAGTCAACAAGGGGTATGGGGAGCCTCCCCCAGAACAAAAAATGGGTTAAGTTTAGGGTTAAGAAAATCATACATTAATGGTAAGAGTAATAAATTTTGTCAAAAGGTTAACTTAAAAAAAACAATTCTGCTAAAAAAATTGGGTATAGCACCATACCTGTTTTACCCTCTGGCAGAAACCCTTTGTGTTCTGAATTTGGTCTGTTAGTATCAGAATGTGAATTCCATTAAAACACTTGAGATTTTCATAATGTACAATTATTTCTGAAAAACATTTGTCGAATGGTATCAGTGTGGTTTGTAATATAGGTCGATGTAACAATGTTTTACTGCATCGTATGTAGAATAGAGGGCGGGGCGTAGCCCAGTGGTAAAGCACTCGCTCGATGCGTGGTCGGTCTGGGATCGATCCCTGTCGGTGGGCCCATTGGGCTTTTTCTCATTCCAGCCAGTGCACCACGACTGGTATATCAAAGGCCATGGTATGTACAACCCTGTCTGTGGGATGGTGCATATAAAAGATCCCTTGCTGCTAATCGAAAAGAGTAGCCCATGAAGTGGGTTTCCTCTCTCAATATCTGTGTGGTCCTTAACCATATGTCTGACGCCATATAACCATAAAATAAAATGTGTTGAGTGCGTCGCTAAATTAAACATCTCTTTGTTTGGTATGTAGAGTCGAGAACTCACCTATTACTGTTTTGGGTTTGAAGGCTTCTGCTGATATACTCTTGTAGTCGTTCCATGTTCCGTTCCCATCAAAGTGTTTTACGTTCGTCTTCAGCAACTCTCCACTGACTTCGGACCGGTTGTAGGGTTTGAAGTGAATTGCATCTTGCTGGTAGACAAACGAGGTCCTCATCGTGGTGTCCATTAGGCATTCTTTGTCAGGGTCTCCTTTAGGTACATTAGTTCCTGTTGGCTTTCAAAGGAAAGGAATGTTAGTTTAACTACACCTCAGTCGAGCTATTTGATTATTTAAACACTTGGTTGAGATAGGTTGAGATAGGTTGAGAGATAGAGAGAGAGAGAGAGGGAGAGAGAGAGAGAGAGAGAGAGAGAGAGAGAGAGAGAGAGAGAGAGAGAGAGAGAGAGAGAGAGAGAGAGAGAGAGAGAGAGAGAGAGAGGGGGAGAGTCAGAGACAGAGAGAGAGAGACAAGCGAGAGACAGAGACAGATAGAGTGAGTGAGTGAGAGACACACAGACAGAGAGAAACAGGAATAGAGAGACAAGCAACAAGACAGACAGGTCGATACAGTGAGAGAGAGAGAGAGAGAGAGAGAGAGAGAGAGAGAGAGAGAGAGAGAGAGAGAGAGAGAGAGAGAGAGAGAGAGAGAGAGAGAGAGAGAGAGAGAGAGAGAGAGAGAGACAGACAGACAGACAGACAGACAGACAGAAACAGATAGAGAGACAAGCAACAAGAGACACTGAGAGTGAGAGACAGACAGACAGTTAGAGACACACAGAGAGAGAGAGTGAGAGAGAGAGAGGGGGAGGGAGGGAGGGAGAGACAGGGGAGGAGGGAGGGATGGGAGGGAAAGGGAGTAGCAGAGAGAAAGAGAGACAGACAAACAAAGAGAGAAAACGATGGATGGAAGAAGGGGTACATGAGTAGCTCAGTTACTGAATTCTCCAGATCCAAGCAGAATTCATGAATTAGAAATAATGTATAGCGTATAATTTCTTATATCTTGAAGGTCAGGATTTGCCTGCTTCATATGGTGGTGGAAATGCACTATGGTTGTTTCATCTACTGCATAATGGAATGGAATGGAATGGAATGATTGTTTAACATGCACATTCAGAGCAAGCTGTTGTAGCACATGCCTGTCCTGGACACAGGTGCCAGCCTCGGCTGGCTCCTCCGTCCAGGACAGAAAAGTTGATGGTGGGTAGGATGGGGGACCGTCTGCACTGACAGGTGCAAGGGAGCACCAGCAGTCCAACTGTGGCTGGTAACAGGCAGAGGATGGTTTGGTGATATGGAATTTTGGAACGTCCCATAGGATTAAGCCAAAGAGAATGGGTGTGCATTTTGATGAAGGATTTTAGGAGCACTTTGGAACGGTCAGTCTAAATGTAAAGGGAGGGAGCTACATGTAGGTTTAGAATTAGTAGGCTGAGAGTAGCTCGTTAATTAGACCTGTGTGGTGCTGGCATGTCTCCCTAGGTTGTCCATAGGGGCCCTTACTACTGCAGTGTTCGAGATTAACAGTATCCCGATATCCCGGGAATATCAGAATTTAATTTTGGATACCAGACTTCAAGAACCCAGTATCCCACGGGGATACCATATAATGTTGATGGGTTTTTTAATCCTCAGTGTTTGAGATTAAAGGTATCCCGATATCCTGGGGATACCAGACTTTAATTTGAATACCAGACTTCAAGAACCCAGTATCCCACCGTGATACCATATAATACTAAATTCTCAGGTGGGATACCAGATTTTTAAATGTTAGTATCCAACTGGGATACTGCCCAAAAAATTTTAATCTCGAACACTGATCCTGCGTTATTATTTTTCGCTAAACAATGAAAGTCGTCATTTACTGGTGAAGTTACATGTAAGTAACAGTATTTTTGAGCTCGTAGTCTAATGCTATGCCATAACAAGATCTCCCCCAACTTATACCCAGTATACTGCTACACTGGAGCAACAGCGGCGTTGCAATAGACTGGGAATGAGAACAGTGTCGTCCAAGTTTGTTACGATGTTATTTATGAATTTCATTTAAGTGGGATACTAAATTCTCAGGTGGGATACCAGATTTTGAAATGTTAGTATCCAACTGGGATGCTGCCCAAAATTTTTAATCTCGAACCTTGTACTGCATATATATTTCCTCCCTTTCTATAAAAAGAACACAACCAACCACTCTAAGGGTTGTAAACCTTACATTATTATATTTGGAAGGCTGGTGCCTGAGGGGACGGCTTTCATAGTCATGTGACATGACCATATGTGGAAAAGGGCCAAAGTTGTTTGTTCTTGGTGTGAATCTCACACAAGGCATTCCATTCTGGTCACTGAGCATTCAACACCTATTTATTCTAGCCATCTTAAGGTAAGCATTTTTACATTTAGTTACAATGAAGTATATTTGCTATTTATGAATCATGCTACATGTATTAATTATTTTTATATAATGAAATGCATAGTTATATTATTTCATAAAATTGGTTTGTCTCCCCAAAGTGTTATTAACGATTATTAAGTGATCATTTTATTTCCTGTTAGTTGCCGTAATATTTAACAAAGGAAGAACAAAGATATCATAAGGTTCCATATCATGATGTATTATAATTATCATCATTTTGTTATACTAAATAGTTTGGGAGCTTTTATTTGACATTAAATATGTTGTCACGACTTTACTAAATATGTTATCTCAAGATAAACCGCTGCTTAAGATTAATATTAAAATAGCAATTTATATTAACTCTTGGTGAGAGGGAATCTTAAAAAGATCTAAATAATGCCATATTGCTTTCCTTTATTTCTCTGTAAAATGCAACTGATAATTGCTTGTTTTTGATCATATTTGGTCGTGTGGGGTAAGTGATACTAGCATCATTAAATATTAGTTTGTTCATTCATATACTTTTGTAGAAATGTATATTATAATTTTCTTAGTTTGTACTTATATGGTACATAAGTGATCGGTCTTTTTCATAAACAAATGTCCAATGCATTTAGTGGACACACATATATATAGTATGCCTTTAAATAGAGGTGCCCTTTTTTTTTAGTAAAAGGATCATCTCTGTACTTACTTAAATAATTAATATAAGGATATTGCATACATATGTATTCATTAACAAGGTTAAAGGGACGTTCCTGAGTTTGCTCCATTGTAAGATGTTTCTGACTAATAAAATATTCCTACGATTAAACTTAGATATTAAATATATTTTCTTGTTTAGAATATCAGTGTCTGTATATTCAATGTGTTTCTGGTCCTCTTAATGTTTCTAAGAAGCCTGAACTGGATTTTGTCTTCAAATAATTTTGTATGTATGAAAAAAAATATTTTAAAAAATAAAATGAAATTTAACCTACAGGTAGTACAAATATTAGAATGATCAGAAACATGTTTAATATACAGCCACTAATATTTTACGCAGAAATATATTTGGGTATGTAATTACAATCGTTAAAAAGTCTCTGTTTGTCGTTATCATCTTAAAAATTGCAGCAAACTCAGGAATGTCCCTTTAATGGTTTGATTATTATAAATGTTTTATGTTGGGATAAAATATGTTAAAGCGATATTTTTAGTACTGAAACCGAAGGAAAGAGTTAGTAAGCAAAATATATTTTATCACCAAATGATCAGGTCAGGTCAGGTCAGGTCATAGGGCTTTACGTGCACATTCAGAGCAAGCTGTTGTAGTGTACGCCTGTCTTGGGCACAAGAGTCGGCCTCGGCTGGCTCCTCCGTCCAGGACAGGAAAGGTGTGTGTGTGTGTGTGTGTGTGTGTGTGTGTGTGTGTGTGTGTGGTAATGGTGCTATGGAATTTTAAATGGAGCAAGAATTATGCCAAAAGAGAAAAGGTGGGCACAAGTTTGATTGAGGAATTTGGGCGCAATTTTGAATGGTCGGTCGAAAAGAAAGTTCTGGAGCTAATATAGGTTTTGACATTAGTGAATCGAGAGTAGCTCGTTAATTAGACCTATGATGCTACCAAATGATCACACATGTAAAGGATTATTGGAAAGGAACAGTTGGCATTTGGAATCTCTCTCTCAGTAGGGGATTATGGTGTGTGTCCTAATTAGCACCAACAGCTTTTTGCTCAAAGAGAACAAGGCACTTGGAATTCTGGTAACTGATCATTCTTTTAGCAGATGACCAGTTTGATACTGATGTCTATGAAATCCCCAGCTTGAATGTAAACATTGGTCTCAGCTTGGTATTAAATGACTTAAGTTAAATAACCTTTTGTTAATGTGTTTGTATTTATGTGGGAATGGCTTTCACACTTTGTTTTTATGTGAAGGACCTACATGAATACTTGAGTAGAAACCTACACAACTCTACATAATTAGCATAGCAAAAAAAATATTATTAACATCAAAATTAATGCTTCTCTAATAATAGAGTGACAGTCTTATCAAGTGTTTAGAAATAATCTATTTTGTATTATTAACTTGTTGCATTAGTGCCAGCCACATTTATATGGGTTGAGGATGATTACAAATATCTTATTCGTGTTACTTTTTCTTGAAGCCGTGGTTTAATGATATTGTGGAAGAGTGTTGATATTAATGATTATCCTTATGTGTATTTGGTTTGATGAAGCTTCGTTACTAATGCTATTTATTTGATTATATAGCCTACACTTTGTTGAACATGTATTTATATAACTGTTTTCTATTTTGCTAAATATTAGGGTTATACCTGTGGGCTATAACTACCGTATCTTGTATAGTGATTTATAAATCCTGGGGATAAATTATCCTCTATTGAAACCCCAGTGTTCTAATTGACTTATATTTCTTTAACCCTATCATTAAAGCCCTTCAGATCCTGAACCTCTCTTTGTTATGTATAGTTATACTTATTTACTATATTCACATCTCAGTGGTCTCTCCAGTATTCAGGAAAGGGATGGAGGGAATCAGTAGAGCTGGTTCCACTTATAGGAAGGGATGGTACCTAAGATTTGCAGGGTACAAGTACTTCGAAAATGTCTTGTAAACGACGATGAACCTGATTACTCTGGTAGTTCAAGATGATGGCATGACTTGTGATTTTGGATGGCAGCCTAAATAAATGGATGGCGGATATTACTATTGCTGCCAATGGATGGTGGGCATATTGGAAATTAGTCTTAAGAGATGGCTGACCCGCCATTGCTTATGACATGTAACAAGACCCCTGCATCTGGAGGTGAAGTGAATCAATCTGCTCCCCCTGGACATATAACTACTACCCCGTTACACGATTAACAGCTGTATATACTTACTGCTGGTAGTGAAGGAACCCTTGGTTGCCATTTGCCAGGAAATTCTTCTCTCTGACTTGTGTGGAAATGAACATGTCGATCATCTCCCTTGATAGTTGGTGGACCACCTTTAAATAAAACAATACTATACAAATATAAAATCATGTAGTTATATACAGATAAACTTGTGGATATAACTACATGTATATATGTGGGATGCAATATTGTAAATCATAAAATATTAGCAATCTTAAAATTTAGCGAAATTCAAATAAGTGACATATTAGTGACATAAAGGAAGAAAGGAAATGTTTTATTTAACGACGCACTCAACACATTTTATTTATGGTTATATGGCCTCAGACATATGGTTAAGGTAAAACTTCAGCGAGGTCATCATATCAGAAACTAAAAACTGAATAAGCTTAAATTGTAGGATCAGCTGAAATAATCTTTTTGACGAATCTTGATGTTATGCAGCTTACGGACATCTTGAATTTAGTAGAAAATAACAGTAATGCTAATTATTGTTGTTTGCTATTCTTTTGGTTTAGTGAATAGTATGTAACTATTATTGTGAGTTCAGTTAATCACAGACAAAACAATCACACAAAAGGTTTTCGGAACAGTCCGTTGTGTGTCTCTTTAAATTTAGTATCATGAAATATTAGCGTCTTGCAAGACCTCGCTAAATTCACTAACATTTTATGCTCGCTAACATTTCTGTCATTTACAGTATTTGACACTTGTTAATTAATTTCATTTGATTAGGAACTGATCATTATTAAAACTTTAAAACTGAGAATGACAGAAAGTGCAAGGTGTTTCCTAAGAATATATTGTCAATAATTATTCCAATTTTGTTCAGTTGTCCTTTCTATATATTTTTTACATGCATAAGAACATTTAATATGAACTTTTGTTTTTGTGATGCATGAGAACAACTGTGTGCCAGCAGCCTCTGTAGGGTGCTAACCATTAAACGTTTTGTCCGCATGAACCTATTTCCCCACTAATGATCTAATCACTGATTATATTGAGTAGTAGTAGCAGAGCACAGTTATTTGTGAATCTTCAGCTGAGATTTATGCATACCAGCCCATAGCATCCTAAATGCCCACCTATGATTTCAAAATAAAGAAAGATACAGGTATTTTTAGTCTCAAAGAAATTACAAAAAGGGTCATAATTATTAAGAGAACTTATTTTAAATACTTTTAGATTAAAGGGACATTCCCGAGTTTGCTGCATTGTAAGATGTTTCAGACTAATAAAATATTCCTAGGATTAAACTTACATATTTAATATATTTTCTTGTTTAGAATATCAGTGTCTATATATTCAATGTGTTTCTGGTCGTCATAATATTTGTAGGGAGCCCAAACTGGATTTTGTCTTCAAATAATTTCATACGTATGAAAAAATAGTTTTTAGGAAATAAAATGAAATGTAACCTGGTACATATATTAGAACGATCAGAAACACATTTAATATACAGCCACTAATATTTTATGCAGAAAAATATATTTGATATGTAATTACAGTTGTTAAAAAGTCTCTGTTAGTCGATAACATCTTAAACATTGCAGCAAACTCGGGAGTATCCCTTTAATATTTGTCTTACTTTCATCATAATGTGTCCAAACTGCATGATTTTGTGTGCATTTTTGATAATGTTCTCACGCATACAAACCACACCCAAGCGAACTCTTTGCGCACCCAGGTACACAAGGGAGCTAACTATATACTTCTACAAGTGCTATTTTTTATTCCTTAAGATTTGAGGGATGAGATTTTTTTAAAGTGAAAGTCTGTTAAGAGACTATCCTGAGTTTTCTGCATTGTAAGATATTTTCGACTAATACAAATTAACAACTAGTACTACATATTAAGGTTTTTTGTTGTTATTATTTTAGAATATCTGTGTCTGTATATATTCATAATATTCATCCTATTATTTGTAATTAAGCACAAACTTGATTTGATATCCCAATAATATGGTACATACATGTACGAAAAAATATATATTAGGAAATAAAATGAAATTTGACAAGGAGTGAGTTCAGCCAGACCAGGTAGAAAAGCACCCATACATGTGCTTCACAGTAAACCAAATGCCTATATGGGCAAACCATCAAATAGTTTGTGAACAGTTAGCGAAAGAAACGTTAGCTGGCTGAACTTGGGGCTGGTTTAAGTTCAGCCAGCCACTTTTTGTTAATTTTTTTGCAAACTATTTTTGACTGGTTCTTGAAGTGGTCATTTGGTTTAAGGTCTCACTACACAGTTCACTTCTGGGTGAGAGTTTATTCATCACGGTCCTCTATAGTTCCTAATTGTGACATATATTGTGGTTCACATATTCAGTTAGTATTTGGGGAAACTTAAAGCAATTGGTCTTTTCAAATGTAAGCCTCCTGGCTGGATTTAGCCCATGTTATTTTGTAATTATGTGCATTGACCTTTTGGGACATGGGTGTATAGCGGAAGAGCCATTTGGTGTGAATGGGTTCCTGAATCACCTGTTCAGACCAGATACTGTCACATAGCAAAAACCTGAGATGGAAATGTTCTCAATTTTGGACTGAAAATAAATGTTCATATAATGTATGTTCGCAGTGGTGTATGTTGTTAGTGCCAACAAGAACCCTATTGGCAATCTTCATTTGAAGTTGGACAATTTAACATGGATTTCAATGGCAGATGACATCTATATGTGTGTAGTGAGACCTAAGATGTAGCATAAAAACCTGTCTAGCACGCTTGTGCGAAATTATAGTCTCTGTTCATTTGATATCATCTTAACAATCATTGTTTACCTTCATGCATCGATGGAGCCTTCACAATTTTAAAGATTCGAGTGTCGTGCCCCTGAAACTTCTCTCGATAATCAGACAATGGTATCTGTTCTTTCTCCTGGTCTCCATTAGGAATATGTGACTCTGATATGTTCTGGGTCGGCTGGGGACGCTTAAAATTCTTGTCCATCATGGGTCTGAAATAACTGTTATGCGTCGTGTCGAATAATTTAAATTTACTGGTGTCGGAATCCATCTTGAAATTTGTTGCACTCAGTCTCGTGTGGACATCCATCAACACTGGCTTCTCCAGGAATCTGTATTCATATGAGGAGACAGTTTCCGATGCTCTGTTGTTAAAATGTCTGTCGTCTTTGTGCATGACTTCTGCCAGTTTTGGAGGTACGGCTGGATCCTCCCGACCATAGTGTGAGTATGCTGGGTAATCCTGTTTAAAGATGCTGTACATTGGTGGTTTTGTCATGCAGTGGTCCTGTGAAAGTGTCAGCGATTTGGGGCGTGAAGTGGAGAAGCCTACAGTGTCATGAGAAGGCATTTTGATGTCTGAAAAATTTAAATTACAATCATTCAAAGTTGGTAAATAGGAAATGCCATGTTCTTTAGTCAAATATCCCTGAGTTTAGTGGATTTAGGATTACTGCAAAGTTCATTAAGAACAATAAACTCGTTATGAACAAAGATGAAAACTCGTTGAACAAACATGAATTTATTATTAATTTTGCTGTCCATGGGTACTGAAGACTCTGGCAAAATAGACTTTTTGATTTTATATGTTTGCATTTTTGGAGACTCAGTCTGAATAAACATTTTGAGTTATGGTGAGAAGGAAGGAAAGAAGAAAATGTTTTATTTAATGACACACTCAACACATTTTATTTACGTTATATTGCGTTGGACATATGGCCGAGGACCACAGATATTGAGAGAGGAGACCTGCTGTCACCATTTCATGGGCTACTCTTTTTGATTAGCAGCCAGGGATCTTTTATATGCACCATCCCACCATGGCCTTTCTTACACCAGTTGTGGAGCACTGGCTGGAACGAAAAATAACCCACTTGGCCCACCGATGGGAATTGGTCCGAGATCGATCGCGCATCAAGTGAGCGCTGTACCACTGAGTTATGTCCTGCCACTTATGGTGAGAAAGAAAAAAATACTGAGACCAATGTGTATGGCATGGGCCGTAGCCCAGTAGTAAAGTGCTCACTGGATGCACGGTCAGTCTGGGATCGATGTCTTTTGATGGGCCCATTGGGCTAGTTATCGTTCCAGCCCACGACTGGTATATAAAGGCTGTGGTATGTACTACCTTGTCTGTGGGATGGTGCATATAAAAGATTCCTTGCTGCTAATCGAAAAGAGTAGCCCATGAAGTGGCGACATTGGGTCTCCTCTCTCAATATCTGTGTGGTCCTTAACCATATGTCTGATGCCATATAACCATTAACAAAACGTGTTGAGTGTGTTGTTAAATAAGACATTTTCTTCCAATGTGTATGAACCAGTATATTATTAAAAGGCCAGTATTTTTTTATTTTTAGGTTTACGAACAAGAACTTTTGTGCACAAAGGTAGGAGGAAGGAAAAAAACACACAAAAAAACCCTGTTTGAGGTGTATCAGTAGGGGTGATTTTTTTTCTCACTGTTACCTTACAAAATGCGCCACAATAGACTAGAATGGTAACTCTTTTTTTTCTTTAGAGCTATTTGTGGAAGTCGGCGGAAAAAAAGAAGAAAACAAAAGTGGAAAATATGACTTTTTTAATTTTTTATTTGAGCAAAATTTACGTAGGCGGGTTCGTAAACCGAATAATAAAAAAATACTGGCCTAAATCGAAATGATTCTAATTTACATTATCATTATATTGTTTTGAATCAATGTATTTCTTGTCATGGGAACAAAAAATGACATTTGAAAACAGAACTGCCAGCAGATCACAAACTGTGATGTATACAAATAGCTACAGTATATTTGAATAGAAAATAATAATATGTTGATAATGTCAATATTTTAAAAAGATTAATAATTTCAGTTTACTACTTAAATGCTTAGTAATTTAAGCATGTTTCCGACTCCGAAATATGAATACAAATTCAGTTTTAATAAATTTAGCTTTTTCACTATTATTACATAAGCTACATGTATTCCAACTGAAAAGCAGCAAGGGATCTTTTAACTGCATTTTTCATAGACAGAACTGTACATACCATAACCTTTGATGGAATGGTTGAAAAAGCAGTGTCAATTGGAGAACCAATTTATAACCCATCGGACCAATGACCTCATTAGGATACTTCTTTTCCTAGCCAGTGCACCACTACCTGTATAACAAAGGCTGTAGTAAGTGCTGTCCTGTCTGTGGGAAAGGTTTCTTGCTGCTAATGGAAAAATGCAGCTAGTTTCCTTTGAAGACTATGAATCAAAATTATGAACTGTTTGACATCCAGTAGCCGATGATTAATAAATCAATATGCTTTAGTAGTGTTGTTAAACAAAACAAACTTATTTCTGGTTCCAGCCAGGATATATCAAAAGCTATGGTATGTGCTGTCCTGTTTGTGGGAACGTATATATAAAAGAGCCCTTGCTGCTAATGGTAAAATGTAGCAGGTTTTCTCTGAAGACTTTAGGCCTGAACAATATGCGTGTTTCCAGTCTGGTTTTGATACGATATTTTTTTAATTATTATTATTTTAGATATATATTTTTAAAATAAATAAATTAATTAATTAATTAATTAATAAAACACACATACAGTTTTTTGTTGTTTTCAAATGCATCGGAAAAAAGTACATCTTATCATTAAAATGCAGCAACGCTTTGCTGATGGTTAATGATGATTTATTAATGCAAGTTGTCACTTTACCGTTGACGATGTTACGGATGTATTCAACAGTATTGATACAGAGAAATCAAACAATGCAAACAAAGCAAAGTCTATACAAACCTGTCAGTCGTATAGCAATATATCTCAACCGAGCATGAACATATCCTTTAAATCCTGTGACAATATTTATTTTATATATCCTTTGAGAGATAGCACATAAAATGTCAATAAGTCAATAAGTCAATAGCATTCTTAACTTTCCTATCCATTGTTGATGGTAACCGTGACGACTTGAACCGGAAGTTAAGAGAACTCTTTCACCATTTAAAACCACATTTATGAATTAGACAAAATGGCAGCCTCCAGACAAGAGATAAATTTTAACCGACTTTTAAATCGCTGTGAATCAATGGCATCTGACAAGCGTTTAAAAGATTGGAGACTCGAAAAGGTGTCATGATGTAAATTACGTTAGACGTTTTAGATTATTGAAAACTCACACGTGTATAAAAGTACCAACGAGACGAGCATTTTTGGATCATAACATAAGGACCGTAGTCGTAGACACTTTCAGGATTTGAAAATAATTACATCTGTTTTTAATTGTAACGATGGAACCCCTTTTAAAATGATAAACATTAAAAATAATAATAAATTTACAATGTTTGTATTCAAGGGAATTATAATATCGGTTTGCCAATTATTTTTTAAATAGGCCTAAACACTGAATCTTTTTCTTTAACTTGAGATTTTTAATTGTGGTTTTTAGACGGAGACTTTATTTTATCCCCCCCCCCCCCCAAACAAAAATAAAAAAATAAATAAATAGGTATGGTGCAAATTAGTTAATTATTCCTGACCCTAAACCTAAATTATATTTGCAAAATTTATAAGATGAAGGAGAATGCACACCAAATTGAATTTGTGAAAAAGAATTAGCAGTCACTACAGCAGCCATAATTGAATATTGGGGGAAATCCTGACCTGAACGATATAGCTATTTGTTACCATGAACTGTGGAAAATTCCCTCCCAACTTTCACCTTGTTTTATATGTAAATATGAAAAGTAAGATGAATAAATTAAATGCATATTTCTAGGTCTGATGTACAGAGATAGTCTGGTAAGCATTTTTTTTTATTTCACACTTGGAAGTTGAAAGTAACAGAAACATACATTTAGGCAGTTCCTAATCTTGCCAGCAAAATTAGCTTCTTTTTTTAGCGCTCAAGTTGCCGAGTTATTTGCAGTATATTTTGGACCTAATCCGATTTGAAAATGAAATCACACAACAGATGTTAAGACCCTGACTTGTTTAGTGTTATAGCTCACTTGTCGCCGTGTGTCAGACAGTGTTTTTACTTTGGTGCCAGACTATCCTTCAATAATGTGAACCGGCCTATTAAAGGAATGCTTAAGCAAGGCTTTTGGGGTGGTAGGCATATTCAAGATACATAATGTACATTATTGCTTAATATCAACAAGCAGGCATCGATATAATCATTGTCTAGAATTGAATTCCTGTTATCGATACGACTAACTAAATCTGGAAGTAAATTTATCTAGTGGGCACTGCTTAAACACGGATTGCTGAAATTGCTTTACAATTGCACAAGTGCGCACGAACATTGGTGAAAACGAAATGTGGAAGTAAATTCATCTAGTGGACGCTGCTTAACCTTTAGACTACTGGATTAATTTTTAACAAAAACCACGTTGAGTGGGTACAAGTTTATAATTTTTACTCACATATATTCACTCAAATGTTTCATAAATACATGAAATAAAGTTCATATATGAATCGGTAAGTATTATTTTCGTGTCTTTTTTTTTGTAATTTTTATTGTTTTAAATCGTCTAATGGTGGTTAAAATTAGGCAAAAAATCGAAAAAGTTGCGTTTACTTATGGGCATTTGTGGCCAGCTGTCCAGTATTTATGTCCATTATTCCCGATAACAGTGGTTTTCTGACCAGAATTTTTTTTAAAACCCGAACTACGATTCATATTGCAATATTTGGTAATTTTCGTTGTTGGTAAAACGATCAAATTTATTATTAAATTAGCTGTTACAATCAGCTATCGATCCCTGAAAATTACCGCGACGTGCCGCCATTGTTGTCAAGCGAAAATACTTGCCGAAAACCACTTTTTGAACTCAAAATTTCAAGGTATTTTCAGTTGAAAAAATCAAAACAAAAACCACCATTTTGAAAAAAAATCTTTTTTCTTTAATTATATTTCCGTTTCCGGTGAGTGTCGTGTGCAAAACGGCGGGAAATATGAATTGGGGAATGCACTGTATACAGTGTACAGTATATCGACTGACGTGACGTCGGGCGAGATATCTCGCCTGCAGTAGTCAGAAGGTTAAATGCGGAATGACTATTAATAGTATTATTGCTTGCAATTGCACATTGATGCAATTCCTTACCAGAAAATGAAATGCAGAAGTCCTGGTTTACATTAGGAAACGAAAGAACAAGTATAATCGTATAGTTAATTAATAAAACTGTTAAATGTGACGGCTATTATATATAACGGGTGCAGCCATTTTGTGAATACGCCCTCTGGCGAGCTAGTGGTTACGTAATACCTAACGTGTCACGTCAAGAATTAGTCTTCAAACTGAAGAAACAAAACATACCTGATTTTTGTGGATGCATCGCAGTGTTCTGTAATAATAGCCATCCCAGTAAGCCAGCAACAATTATATATTATTTTTCAATACAAAATAAACCACCACTGTCAGTGTTGAAATAACTGTATTATGTTTTGTACATAAATTAACCCATGTACTGCAATAATAATTGGAGTGTTTTCTGGGTTAATTGGTCTTTTCTTTCCGAGGCCTGTACCTGTGGTTCCTGATTGGCAGGTGTATAATTAGACAGTCCCCAGACACTATGTCTAGACATACTAAAGAGATGTGCCGCTTTTATTAAGATCACAGGGTATTGTGTGTTAACTGCGCAGACACCCATCAAAGCGTAATGGACATTATCAGCCATCCTGCTTTATTACTGTAAGTAATTCTGTAAAACCCTTAATTAAGTAGACTTTCCCATCTAAAATCACAAAACTGACCAATTACTTAGTCCCAAAGAAAAGAAAATTATCACTTGGGTATCGTGAGTGGTCGTTTTTTCTTGAAGGTACCCTACCAATAAGCCTAATAATATGCATTTTTTCTTAAGAGAAAAATACTTCTATTGTTCTATTGATGCAAATTGAAATATATTTAGTTAAATAGTTTATTATACTATCAAGGCATGTATGTTGTTGTACAAGTCAAGTTGGTGAAAGCGAAGCGCCTTGTCGTAAATTAGAGCATTTGTTTACACTGTGCATAGAGGAGTTGGACGGAGCTATGTCACTTAGCCCCAAGCTATACCACCGGACATCACAAAAACAAAACAAAACAGCTGCCCCCATTTAGCCATCTTCATAAATCAAGGCTAATATTCGTTCCTCGTATTCAGCCTTGATACATGTCAAGAAATCGTGCCACAAAATGCTTAAATTTCATTGGATGCAATGAGATCTGATTGCAATGAATCACAACGCTCCTTATAGATTCCCTTGTTATTGTAAACAAAGATGGCAGCGTCAGCGTCCGTGGAAACGTGTCGTATTTGTCACGATATGTTAAAAAAAAGGTTTCGGCGGTTAATTTTTGATATTGCTTTCAAGATTGTCACATGTTACCGATGCTGTGATTGGTCAGCGAATATTAGCCTTGATTTATGAAGATGCCATTTAGCAGGAATAATCATGTTTTTTTGTATTAACTCTAAAATTATGCGTTTTTCATTTGTTAAAGTGTCAGTATGTGTTGGTGGTCCGGGTATGCATCTTTCCAACACATAAGGCTCTTGTTTGAGTTGACTGTCTCTTTAACCATATGTCTGATGCCATATAACCATAAATAAAATGTGTTGAGTGCGTCGTTAAATAAAACATTTCTTTTTTTCCTTTGTCACTTTCAAATTATTTTGATGTTTCATCATATTTTTTTTTAAATGTAAGAGTTTGACCTTCAAGTACTCTAGTTCAATAGTTTGGACTCATGGAGGCCCTACATGAGAGTGGTGATTTGGCATATGGGAACAAAATTTCATTCCATAAACTTAAGCAGAAACATATTTAACCACCATTTTATTTTCATTATCCAAATTATAAAGGAAATGAAATCAGTTGTTGCTGGTATAGGTTCTTTTGAACATCAATATATATTTATTGTACACATTTGTATATTTTGAATTTTGCATTGTCATTGGTGCAAAGGTATCCATATTTGATGAGAATTATTTTCTTATGTCGTGTTCGTTTTAATTTCAGTATATTGGAGCCCTGCAGCTTCAGCTAAATCAGCTGAAAAAATCTTCAAGGTATGAACTTCTTGCGGACATTACACTTTGACTAATGAACACAATATGTATTTACAGCAACCACTAACAAAATTGTCATCATGAAAATAAATATAACTTGACATAGTGATGCCCTTAGAAAATTGTTAGAATATAATTAATTTATTCATGTACATTTTTTGTTGTATTAGCTTATATACAAACTGATAAAAATTCCCAGTAATTTTTGTGGTTGGAGCTGGGTGGTATTGAAATTTAAGGTTCAGTATCAGTATTTTTAGTGTGATTTACCTTGATGTCGGTACAGTATTTGATACTGACATAATATTCAGCAGTACTCTGCTTTAAATGCATGCCTGAGGTAAAGCACGCCTGCTAATTTTATCTAAATAAAATTAAATTCTATACACATGGCTCTCGTCTGATTTATGCCCAACCTATTTTTCGTTGGTAGATATACTGTTAGTGCTTTACTAAATGGCAGGAAACATTTTTCAATACCGAAATTTCAGTATTTTGAAATCTTGCCCAGTACAGTAAATCTGTATTGACAATATCGATACCAAACAGTATACCGCCCTGCTCTTATTTGTGGTATAAATACATGTACAGGAAATTTTATCTAATGTTCAAGTCCTATGGTGTACTGACTTATTTTCTAGATATATGTGAAGGGGTAGGCTGTACCTCTGTTGGGTGTGGGGGTTACATTGCTAGTCTGAGGTGAAATGGGTGTTAGGGTTGATTGCCTTAAAATTAACTTTAAAAAGAAATATCAAAACCCCCCACAAACACTTCGTGCCTGATAATAGGTATATCAAAGGCCATGGTATGTACTGTCTTGTCTTTGGGGGAAAAGCATATAAAAGATCCCTTGCTAATTTTTAGTATTTTAATTTTTAGCAAACCATGCGAAGAGGTTTTGACTGGTTACGCTAAAAAGGTTGACTTGTTGAAGGGTCTAATTGAGGCAGAGAAGCTGGTATGTTCATTAATTTTTCATAATCATTAACTGCATGCACACATACATGTATCCATACTGATTTCACACTTATGTGAATTTAGCAGGGATTTGTGCTGATGTGAAATCTAAATTTGGGACAGAAGTAAAATAATATGAGCCATAATCCCAAACTATCTACTAGTAGATAACATATGATTCTGGAGGAATCGTTAAAAAAAAAAAGTAGAAGAAAAAAACCATGTTCAAATTCAATGCTTGGATTCTGTGTTGTGTTAGAGTAAATTCCACACATGATAATTGTTTTTAGGGTATTTCTGATCACAATTAATTGTCCATGATGAACTCCATGACTAATACATCAAAGGCCATAGTATTGATCCTGTTCTAGGAAAGTTTCTATTTAAATAATTAAAGATCTTAAAATTGCTGCTTTTTTCTATGAGTTGCCTATGTGGCAGCAGTATGTTTTCTCTCTCTCTGTCTGTCTGTCTCTCTCTCTCTCTCTCTCTCTCTCTCTCTCTCTCTCTCTCTCTCTCTCTCTCTCTCTCTCTCTCTCTCTCTCTCTCTCTCTCTCTCTCTCTGTGTGTGTGTGTGTCTGTTTTTCTCGCTCTCTCTTTACCGGCGTCGTGGTAGGCCATCGGTCTACAGGCTGGTAGGTACTGGGTTTGGATCCCAGTCGAGGCATGGGATTTTTAATCCAGATACCGACTCCAAACCATGATTGAGTGCTCCGCAAGGCTCAATGGGTAGGTGTAAACCACTTGCACCGACCAGTGATCCATAACTGGTTCAACAAAGGCCATGGTTTGTGCTATCCTGCCTGTGAGAAGCGCAAATAAAAGATCCCTTGCTGCTAATCTTTTTGTTCTCACAGACACACATCACCACATGTCTGGTCGACAGCGGGTCTTCCTCTCAAACTGTATCGACTGTGTGGTTGTCTCTCTATTCCTGTTTCTCTATGTCTGTGTGTCTCACTCACTTAAATGTTTATATATCGCATAGTGACGTTTTCTTTTTGTGAGAATCAGGAATCTGTTAACACATCCATGGCAGCTTCTGCACAGAAATAAACATGAAAACCAAAATACACTAAATAAAATTGTGTTTCATACCCGAACTCTAAGTGTCGTTAACATAAAACATTTCTCTCTTCTCTCTCTCTCTCTCTCTCTCTCTCTCTCTCTCTCTCTCTCTCTCTCTCTCTCCCTCTCTCTCTCTCTCTCTCTCTCTCTCTCTCTCTCTCTCTCTCCCTCTCCCACTCCCACTCCCACTCCCACTCCCACTCCCACTCCATCTCCCTCCAGCTCCAGCTCCAGCTCTCCAGAATTTTAATCATCTGTACAATGTTTCTATTTATTTTGTCCAAAAAATGTCATATTATCTATTCACAGCTTACAAATTGGTTTCTGCTGATTCTTTGCATACATTCTGAATCTGGGTTTCTGCCAGAGGGTAAAATGGGTATGGCGCCATACCCAAATGTTTTTGCAGTTTTATTTTTTTAAGTTAACTTTTTGACAAAATTAATGACTCTCTATCATTACTGTATACTTTTCTTAAACTTTACCCATTTTCTTTCTGGGGGAGGCCCCCCCCCCCCCCATACCCCATGTGACCGTGATTGGATTCAATTCCATAGCGCCATACTCAAATATTTATTTCTGGCAGAAACATTGTGAATGGGGCCTGCCATTTTAGACTTTGGTGCAATCCTAGAACCTTTGGGCAAGTCTTACTACCCGACCACCAGTATTTATTTTTAAATTTTTTCGTAACCTGTTTTCATCTCTGGATTTTGTAATGTCACTGGATCGAATCTGTTTTCAGCCGACAGCCACAGAGAAGTCGTTAGCGACGGAACGCCTTCCCCCAGTGTCGACAAACGACAACCCGACACAGCAGTTACACATGCAGACCAAGGTGTTGTACCAGCAGGAAATGAGAAACGAGTTACTGGGTTTCACTCCCGATGGTAAGATCAGGACACAGTATTTCACACAAAGTGTTGTACTGTTAGCATAGCGGTTATAGGCCTTTGAAAATTGCGAGAAAGATCATTTCGTTTGCACGTCATGCAAGCAAATCTAATTTAGCGTAATCTATTTTCCATTTGTGCGTTAAATTTAGGACATTATTTACGTGGACATAATGGGTTACCAAAAAAAAAATTGGGTTACCTAAATTAATTTTTGCGTAACCGATAAATAGTTTATGCAAATATTCAGTTCTCAGTGGCCTGTGGTTACCCAACTTTAAAACTATGTGAATTGCCAAAACAGTTGAAAAAAAGTTTCATACAGATTTTTGACACTTTGTGGATAGTATATACAGTCAGACCTCGTTACAACGACCGTCGTTACTACGAGATTTACACCATCCGACCACAAATTGTCAGGAACGAATGTACTCCAATGTTATTCTGTTCATTATACCGGAATTCACACCTTCCGACACCGACAGAGCAAATTGGAAACAAAAATACACCCAACGTCTTAAAACACCTCTTTACAACGACATTACATAATCACAGATGCCGTAGTACGTTGGCAGTACACACAGCCATTTGGCATCCTTGATCTCGCCGCGAGCTAACCATGTCACATGATGTCTGAGTTACTGATGTCGGCTAACTCTGTAGACATGTATTGCTTGTGAACATAAGCCTTTTGTTATTCAATTAAAGGATTAACTTTCGAACAATCAAGTCTACTAGTTTTATGACATTTTGTAAAGGAAGTAGGTACCAATCGATTAGACTGACTGTGAATACGCTTTGATTAATAATAATATACTTAGTATTTAATGATGGTCTGCGATCCATCCCCGTCGGTGGGACCATTGGGCTATTTCTCATTCCAGCTAGTGCGCCACAACTGGTATATTAAATGCTTTGCTATGTGTTATCCTGTCTGTGAGATGGTGCATATAATTGATCACTTGCCACTATTGACATTTAATAGCCGATGATTAATAAATCGATATAACGACAATTTTCGATATCACGACAAAGTGACCCAGGGACGAACATGCTTGTTGTAACGAGGTCTGACTGTATATGATATATACGATCATTTTGCAAATGATAGTATAAACCCTAAATACATTTGAATTCTTTTCTTACCACTAACCTTTCTTCCATTCAGATACTGAGAATTTTTGGCATGCAAAAATTGGGTATTTTCAGTGCAAAGGGGCCCCATGTTCGAACCCACAGAATGCCTGTATAAATCTCACATTTTACATGTATTTACGGTTGTATGGCATCAGAAAATAACGAATGATGTCCTCACCAACACTTGTGTAATAAAAAAACATAGTGTTCAGATGTCATTAAACATTTTCCTCCATTGTTATATCAGATAGTGGAGACTTTGGTGTGCGTCACCGGCAGAAGGCGAAGGATGAAGACATTGACACAGTGTTACAGCATCACCACCAGATGCAGGAGAAACTGGCAGACGAGATGCTGGCCCTGGCGCGAGGACTCAAGCAGAATGTCGCCGACGCTGGCAGGATAGTCAAGGATGATGTGAAGGTATTCCTCGGGAAAAAAACAGTTTTGTTTAAGGGATATTAGAGCACATTCATTAAATAGTCATCGGCTGTTGAATGTGATCCTTTCGTCAAAATGATAATGCTGCAGTTTACATTGCAATGTAAGCTCTGTTTGATCATAAATATAAAGGATTTTAGATATTAAAAGGATTTTCAGTAGATTAAAAGTCTTGCACATGTGACGGGTGCAGAAATTGAAAATATTTCACCAGCCCGTTGGACAAGAACCACTAAAATTTACTAGCCCGCCAGCATTTCTACTGGTCCACCAGTCTATAGAACATTGTAAGATACATTGTCTTCACTTCAAATGATAGATATATAATTATATATTTGACAAAAACATTATTAAGGATATTTGGTTGGCTAAGTGATCAACATCCCGTGACAAAGTCAAACCCCAAACCTTGATTGACAACTCAGTAAATTAAGAAATATTCTGGTATAGACAACGTTTTTCTTATAGATTAACAAAATTCAAGTGCATGGCTGTTAACTGTCTGTCGTGAGACGGATTTCCGTCGTCAGAGTAATTGTGGAAATGATTTTTTCATTCATCTTTTTAATTTTTTTTTAATGAGAATCGTAATGTCAACCCGATCACTTCGGCCGGTTTCCTTTGCCCCACTGACCCCCCTTTAGGTACCCATCGAATGGGTATAATCTACCATGCATTTATGGGCCGGTGAACAGCCCCATTCTCCTAACGTAAATTCCCAATCCAATATCAAACCTTTTCCCAATTACGACCCAACAGTTTCCCAATAAAGATTCCCAAAGCTCTCATCGTGTACACTTGAACTCATAAAAAATGTTTACAAATTTAGCTAATTGTATATTTTAAAAAAAACTGACATCGAAAAAGTTTCGTTTTGGTTTTCCAATTGATTACGAACACATGACGAACAAGTCTGACCTGGATATGCAAGTTAGGTGCATCTTGTTTTGATGCAGTCTGTTGTGTCGTAGTTTTTAGTTATAATGCCTACATCGTCTGATATAATACAGTTTTGGTAGAAGAATACAACTTTTTGTTTTAATTCATCCATTTGCGTTAACACATATTTGGGATCTATCGCAGCACGTCCAATCCGCTATTTACATAGTCCGAACGGACGTAGAATGTAAAGTATTGACTTAATGTGCACCCTGCACTGTCATTTGCTGTGCTATTTTAAGCAGACGATCTTATTTTGTAAAAAGGTGTGTACATGTGTTTCGTACTTTTTTTCAAATATTTTATTTTATTTTATTTTTTTAAAATGATTTTTGGTATGGTTTTTATAATTAAAAAAAAAACACGTTACGTACAGTAATTGTAAATTAAGTGAAAAAACCTTTAATTTAAATGTGCTACTCGCTTCTTTTGAAGTAATGGCCGTACCCGATGTCACATCATGTGACGAACAGCACATGTGAGTTTGAACACTGTTACAATGTAATAGTTCTGCTGGGAGATTATTAGATTGTGTATTATAGATATTGAAACTTAATAAAGTTGATCCGGTCAAATATAACATTTACCGACCAGCGGTATGTTACTTCTTCATTATTTACAATTGAATAATGGGGCCATTCGAGAACTACGCAACGTGCACTAAGGAGAGTGGGAATTATGGGATGTGTGACAAAACATGGTTGGGGGCGGGGGTGGTGATTATTGTGCAACGTAATGTTAATTCATAAAGTAAAATGCAACCAGTCATTGCCATTTTATTTTAACATATATGTATTACTAAAGACCCCAAAGTAAAATATGACACATTCACAAAACATTACAAGGGGAGAGGGGTATTGAAACTGCAAGATTTTGCGTTACTTATTGTTAAATGGACACAAAGATCAACAAAGGACTATTCAACATTAGCGTAATGCAGTATCAGACATTGGCTTTTACTCCAATTTATAACGACCCTCTCCCCCTCCCATAATGAATTTACAATAACACAAGGGCCACCTGATGTAAATGTATTTGAATATTTGATTTGCCGTCCATTAGCTGGCGGTCAAGCCTAAATAAATAATATCAGGTAATAATGCAAACTTTAAAAAAATGCCCGTAGCTTATGAAAGAACACCCCAGCAAATGTCAGCCTAATAGGACTATTTCCATTAATATAGGTTCAGTGCAGGACCCATCAAATTAATGTTTTTGTCCAATAAAAAACATAACAGGGTGTGGGATGGGAGAAATACATGTTAAAAGTGGACTAAAATTGTCATATAAAACATTACCATTTTGAATCGGCGGTCACCTGCCTTAAGCGGCTACATTTTTCTCTCCCAAACGATTTTTAATGTAAATGCACCTGTAATAAGCAGTCACCTGTCAATTCAGCCAGCGGCCACCTAAATCTGATCCCAAATCACTAAAATACCTGTATTAAGCGACCACAGTAAATGTTTACTGTTATATTTTAACAACAGTGATAAGGTGCAGCAAATAACCGATCTTTGCACCTTCAGGAATAGTAGTACCCATTCAGTCTTATAGTCATCTGTGAAGCACACATCCATTAATTAGCAATACTGGCGGTAAAACAAGAAACAACAAATGTTTTAAGGACTCTTTATGTGACAACCTGTAATCAGCGGCCACCTGTCTGAAGTGGCCACTTTTATTTACTCCTTTGTGTGACTGCTTAAGACGGGTTTGACTGTACTTCATGTAGTTGTTAATCAAAAGTTGGTTGGTTTTGTTTAATGACACCACTAGAGCACAAAATAAATCATCGGCTATTGGATGTCAAATCATTTTGTAATTTTTACATATTACTTAAGAGAAAACTTACTATATTTTTCCATTAGTAGTAAGAGATCTTTTATATGCACTCCCACAGACAGGATAGCACATACCATTGCCTTTGATATACCAGTTGTGATGCACTGGCTGGAACAAGAAGTAGTTCAGTGGGCCCACTAAACACTTTACAACTGAGTTGCATTCTACCTCCATAATTGCTAGACAATTTTCAAACTGATAGCAAATGTTGCTAATAAAAAATTTGAAAACAAAATGTTCCCTGCAGTAGGGTGAATAATTTACATGTTAACCCAATTCTTTTATCTTCTAGTGCATAACTTTAAATGGTTTCCCTACCAGTCCAACCAGAGGGGGCTATAGGTTTTATCTCCTTCCTTCTGTCTGTCCGTCCGTCCATCTGTTTGTCACACATAATTTTTCTGATGTTTTTCTTTTTAATAATGCATTGATATATTAGCTGAAATTTTGTTTATATCTTTATCGTCTACTACTGTAGATCAAGTTTGACTTTTACAGCGATTTAGTCATTTTTGACGGTTGTGGCCCATGAACTTTGGAGATATTTAATTGTAAAATAAGACCTTTTTTGGCAGTGTCTTAAGATATTGAACTGAAATTTTGTGTATAGCTTAATCATGTACTATTACAGATCAAGTTTACTTTCATAAGCGATCTACCCATATTTCACAGAGTTATTACCCTTGAATTTAGAAAATACACAAATCTGTTGTGCCCGATAGGGGACATGTAGTGTTTTCCCTAGCTTGTTTTAGCATGGTGTGGCACCATGCCTCAATTCTGTAGCGCCATCTTGCCTTAATCAGTGCCATGTTGCCCTAAGATTAAACAAGCCCTTTTCAATAATTAATTCTAAAATTGCCTTTATAAAACATTCAGAAAATATATTATTAATTAATAAAATATGCATGTTATATATTTTACCATTCATTTAATAAAGCAAGCACATTAATTTATATTTATTTTTATTTGAATTAATGTTTTTTGGTCTTTAATGAACAAAAAGGTGCCCTGAAAATGGAGAAAATGCCCCAAAAGTATTTATAGTCTACCATGCCTTGTCATATTTTTAGGGAAAACACTAACATGTATTGCTTTTGCAGTACTCTCAGAACAATGCTTGTGTTTTTTCTTCAGAAAATCAGTGACAGCACTCGCCTGGCCGACACCAACACCGGCAAACTGAAGGTGGAGAGCGAGAGGCTGGAGGCTCACACCAAAACATGCTCCTGGTGGATCTGGATTATGCTCCTCGTTGTCGTGGCAACATTCATCTGGATGATCCTCTTCATGAAGCTTTTTCCAAAGAAGTCATAAACGAACAACTGGACAAGAGTGAATGAGTAATTTATTATCTGTTTGATTGGTATGCCATTGTGAGCCATGATGGTTAAGAACTGGACAAAAGTATAATGACTCATTTATTCTTTGACATTGATATGCCATCATGGTAAAGAACTTGGACGAAAGCAAATGAGTTATTTATTCTTTGACATTAACATGCCACCATGAGTCATCATGGTAAAGCACTTGGACGAAAGCAAATGAGTTATTTATTCTTTGACATTAACATGCCACCATGAGCCATCATGGTAAAGAAGTAGACGAAAGTAAATTAGTTATTTATTCTTTGACATTAACATGCCACCATGAGCCATCATGGTAAAGCACTTGGATGAAAGCAAATGAGTTATTTATTCTTTGACATTAACATGCCACCATGAGCCATCATGGTAAAGCACTTGGATGAAAGCAAATGAGTTATTTATTCTTTGACATTAACATGCCACCATGAGCCATCATGGTAAAGCACTTGGATGAAAGCAAATGAGTTATTTATTCTTTGACATTAACATGCCACCATGAGCCATCATGGTAAAGAACTTGGATGAAAGCAAATGAGTTATTTATTCTTTGACATTAACATGCCACCATGAGCCATCATGGTAAAGAACTTGGATGAAAGCAAATGAGTTATTTATTCTTTGACATTAACATGCCACCATGAGTCATCATGGTAAAGAACTTTGATGAAAGCAAATGAGTTATTTATTCTTTGACATTAATATGCCACCATGAGTCGTCATGGTAAAGAACTTTGATGAAAGCAAATGAGTTATTTATTCTTTGACATTAACATGCCACCATGAGTCGTCATGGTAAAGAACTTTGATGAAAGCAAATGAGTTATTTATTCTTTGACATTAATATGCCACCATGAGCCATCACGTTAAAGAACTGGATGAGAAAGGATAATTTATTATATATGACGCTGACCTGCTATGTGGACCATTATAGTGAAGTATTGGAAGAATAAAGTGAATGAGATAATTCATTATCCATGACATTAAAATGCAACCATAAGTCATTGTGAAGAAGTGGACAAAAAAATTAGTTTTATCATTATTTGTGACATTAACATGCCACCATAGGACATCATGGTAAAGAACTGGAGAAAAATGAAGGAATCATTTATTATCTGTGACATTGATATGCAACCAACCATAAGGAATTGTGAAAAACTGGATGAAAAAACTAATTTTCTGCCACCATGGGTCATCATGGTAAAGAACTGGAAGAAACCTAATGAACTATTTATTATCTGTGACATTGATATGGTGGGTATATTTCCTGAAAGCTTCCTTCTGAGATGGTATAGAAAAGCAGGTAGGTAGTATGAGTTGACTACGTTTCACATGATGTAATATTTTTAAAAAAAGAGAAAACATTTGATTGGCTGAACTGATGGACTGGTTACTGTCATTTATTACTGATGAAGTGTGGCACTATCACCAACATATGTAGTTGGGGTTTTTTGGTCTTTATTTGAGATCCAAACGTGATCATTTCTCCCAGACGCAGGGCTCGAAATTGCAGTCTGCGAAAAGCAGTTAATTTTTTAGGCCAGCCAGGTGAAGTAGAAATTCACTAGGGAACATTTTGTTTTCAAAATAGTGATTAGCAATATTGCTAGTCAATTGAAAATTAATTGGCAACTACTGTTTTTTTTAAATAGTGTAGCGATCTCTGAAACTTGACACAATACTGAACAAAACGTTCCCTGTTCACCTGCTAAAACGAGCAAAAAATTGCTGGTCATTTTTCAAGAGAGGTCATGTGCGTACATGAACAACCGTCTCATTTTGTTATTGAGCTTGCGATTCTCTTAAATATTTTAATTCCATAATGTTCTAGAATGCATCTCGGAGGTCCTAATCTTTCACACATCATCCCAAATCATCCCCTCAATCCATGCTGTTTTTCAGAAGGACATGTTCATGTTTATTAGCAGGACACATTTCATTTGACCTATTTAAAAATTGTTTTTATATATAACAGCCAGTCATATTTTACTTCCTGTTTCAAGCCCTGCTACTAGTAACATTTCAGCTTTGCCATCTGATTTGTCAGCTGGTGTTTTTTGCCTCCAGTATTATCATCTGACATATGGGTAAGAATTAATTTTCTTCTAAAGGGTATACATTTTTTTATTAATTACTTACCTATTGTCATTGATTTCAGTCAAAATGTTTACAGGGAGATGTAAAATGGTTACCATGTACAAAAAAAACCTGCTTAATGTGCCTACTGGTTTGTCAACCTTACTGTTACCTGTACATAGTGATGTCAATTGTGTGTGTGTATGCAGTCTCTCTTCCCTCTCCTATACAGCCTCTTTTTCCCTTCCATCCCCATCACCTCTAAAATGACTGTGCATTCAATTCCATAGCGCCATAACCAAAATTTTCTTTCTGGTAGAAACACTGCTATGCGGTATCGAACTCAACTTTTCACCACTTCTTTTTGCATAACTTTCTATCAGGGCAGGTATATTTTGAGTTGGTACTTGATTTATGATGTTATCGTACACCATCATACGTGTGTTGGGGCTGTATGGCTTCCCATCCTTATACTTATTGTCATTTTTGTCCTCAATATCTGTCAGCCTTTTTTGTAGTTCACATATTTCATTTTCATGCAGTGTTCTTTCGAAACCGTTTCAACTTCCTTGCGCTTTTCTTTGTGATACTCCTTCAGGTTGACGTCATAACAAATATTCCCTGCCATAAATAAACCTATTTTGCCTGTACATTACGATGATTATTATCAACATGGTTCAACATAACTGAGTAAATAACAATCATATGAAGCACACATATAATAACAAGTGTCATGACGTAATTTTGGGAAGAGATGTCCTAATATGATGTTGTTTTCTCCAGTCCTAGCTCAGACTTTGCATATATGGAATATGACGTCATTTTGTCGTTTTCTTCTAGTTGTTGTTGAAACATTTTGAGACGGTCCTTGTTATTCATAAAAAATAACAATAATAATATGGATAATAAGGAAATTATTACACTCGTGTCAGGATTCATGTATTACCCTCGCTCATGTGGAAACCGGAAAAGCAGCTTCTAGGGTATACAGGTGATGTTATTTGACGTCAAGCCAAAAAACCGGTTTCTCGGGTGCATAGGATTAATAGATCTCTGATTTTGTACATTGTTTTCCACTGTTTCCACTTAACTCTGTTCAAAATTTTTGAGAATGCTATTCTTGTTACATTCTACATACATGCAGTTTTTATTACCATGGTCACATACTGTGAAAAATATTAGATATGTCAGATCACAAGTTTCCAGTCTCTTACACTTCATCGTCAGCATACATGTACATGTACATGTACATAGCATACCACTAGTTTAATATTTTCGTGAATACCTCGCACACATATTTCCCCTATCATTTTCTGTTGGTGATTTCACCCCCAAAACGGACCATTTTTGTAATTTAATGAACTTCAACCAATTCTTATCACCAAATGTTTCCTTCAGAAAGTGTTCATGCAGGTTATTAAAGTCGTTTAAATATCAGAATTCTTTTCTGATTTTTCTCTTTGTGTCCTTTGTTTCTTTACCAGGGAATTATTACCATGTTCAGTTTGAGATCCCAGTGAGGTGCCCATCACAGCTTTTGGTCATATTTAATGTAGATGCTCTTGTTCCAGAGCTTGTTTTCTCATGATCATATTTTGAAGTACATGTGATGTACAAATCTCCCATCATTAAACTGTGTTACAGGTAAATGATCAGCCTTAGATTTAAGAGTAGGAAATGCCATCATCTTCAGCCACTTTTGTTCTAATTGCTTCTGGTTCATAAGATGTTTTTTCTTGCCGCTAACGAAGAATAGCTTTCTCCACATCTTTGTGTTTTTGTCTCAATAGCTCCGATTTTGATTTAGGCATTAGACATCGATAACAATCCCTCTGTTCAACTGCTGTCTTCTTGTGAAACCATGACAACATCGTTTTATTGCGTGACATCACGTTTTTGAAGCTTCTATAGTGTAGAGAGGCATGGCGTTTCACAAACAAGATTTAATCCAAGTCGCCAAGATTTTGTTCACCTGTCAGATTTGTAAGTTGACAGTGCCTCACTTTTTTCCGTAAAATCGGATCCTGTATGTCATAATATTTTCCTAATGGCAAGAAGTCAGCCAGCTGGAGATCTGTCACTGCAAGAAAACCTGAAAACAGCTTATGGAGAGTATCAAGAAGTAATTTCCTATCAGGCACCTCCATCAAAGCAGCAACGACATTACCACCTTCAACAGAAAACTCTGGGGTGACAGACACTGGATCCTGTAGCAATGTATTATGTAGGTATGTGCATAAAAAATTAAAATACCCGTTTAAATGAAACTTAAATCATGTGATTATGTTGAGTATTAAGAAAGTTACAGATGTTTTTATGTTTGTAATTAGCAGTAATTATTGCCCCAGGATTGTATTCTTATCATTAAGGCCGATTGACCTTTTCCCCTATAATTTTTGTATTAAAAAAGATATTTACATGAAATTTTCAGTGAAGATACACATAAGACAGCCTGTTCTGTTGATTCCACCTGTTAAAACTAGTAAATAAATAAAACACTTTATAAAAAGTCATAATTGGTATATAAAAATAATTATTTATTGTTCTGTCCAAGGAGAAAATGGAGGATGAACGAGCTTTTCCAGGATCGCTATCTGTAAGACAAAAAAGTAACTGAAGATAACAATAATTATGTTTGTTCTTACTTACAGTGACCTGATTTGCTTTTGATAATTGCAAGTCAAATGTTAAACAGGTAGAATCAGAAACTCCAGTCACAAATGTAGAAATACAGTCTTGGAGTTATTGACTTGGAGTGGCAGTCCTCCCATAGACAAGGCACTTGATAATAGTTCACGAAAACAGTCACAACCTTGCCAAAATTCTCTTTCAACTCTGCCATGTGCAGTGATACGATTTTAATTACGATAACTCTCAAACCACACGTGACATAGATTTGAACCAACATGAATAGCATGCACTCACCCCCCAATGTTAGTGTTTTAAATTTATATCTCTCTCTTTACGTGACATATCCCATTTTTACTATTATTTAGTAAAATTGTATTAACTTATAGTAAAGTAGGACTAGTGAATTTTTAATCGTGGCTAGTACATTTTTTAAATCACTGATCCCATGGCTGGTGGATTTCTTACAAATTCTAGAAGCCATGCAGTGTGACAGTGGAATCCATTGTGTTAGTCATTTGATGGTGGGTGATGTTGAGTTTCAGGTGACAATGTCGCTTGCATGATGTCAAGGACAAAAAGTTGTCGTATTTTCTTTCCGTCTGATTTCTTTCCTCCTGGAAACATGTTTTTGCTGAATGAAACTTTCTCAATAGCCCTTTGATGACTTTTTACAGAATGTCTAGTGTTGCGTAAATTCTCAGTAGAACCTGTCTGGGCTCTGACAGCACCGTCACTGACATGAGAATCTCCATCAGTCGTAAAATAGTCAATGTTCGGTTTATCTTCATCCATTTGAAATTCATTCCCACATTTTTCGTGGTAAGAACCCTCATTGCTGATGCTATCTGTAGTCTTGAAATTAGCCGTAGATTTTTCACTAATTTGGACATGTTATTTTCTTGTCTTGAGGTCTGAGGATTTCCCAGCTCCTTTGCAAAAATCTGCTTGCCTCATATCAGTCTTTCCATCAGGATGTTTGTTCAGAAGGTTGGCAAAATAGTTGAACATATACTGAGCCCCCAAAAGAGGCGAATTTCCTAGGGGTGTTTAGGGACATGCTCCCCTGTAAATGCAGTGGAGTATATTTAATTGGGTATCATGTACACTTATAGAAAGATATATTTTAAGATACATTTCAATAATGTTTATCATTAAATAATGTTAAAACATTGATGATCAACAATATTTTCAAAAGGAAGTATGGAAATATTTGACTATAAGCAAAGCACTTAATACATACTTCTGAATTATTAATTGTCATTATTTTCTTGAACTGCAATCCAGTCATATTAGTTACTTTTATTAGTTTGTCTAGAAAAATAGGCTAAAATATTCTTCTAGTACAACAGTTAAAAGCATTAAAGCATTAAACTGTAAATGAATGATAAACGACACCCAGCACAAAAAAATACATTGGCTATTGGGTATGAAACAAAAGGTAATGAATGAAGAAATTAAGCATTAAAAAAATTAATAAAAATGCATACTTTCCCTTACCGAAATGACTTATATTTTTCACTTATAAGTGAAGTATAAGTCATTAATACTTTTCAAGTATAAGTGACTTATAAGTAAATGATTAGGGTTTTGTATGCAAATGAGGTATCACTTATACAAAGTATATGTGACATATAAGTGAAGTGTTAACCATATATATTAGTGAAGTGTAAGTCATTCGCTTATATTTAACAGAAGTGTTAGATATATATAAGTGACTTATAAGTGAAGTATAAGTAAAATATAAGTGAAGTCCAAGTGATTTACTGATATTTAACAGAAACTGCTGTGTAAGTAAAGTATAGGTGAAGTATAAGTGATTCACTGATATTTTACAAAAAACCCACTATAAGTGAAATATAAGTGAAGTATAAGTGATTCACTGATATTTAACAGAAACTGCTGTTTAAGTAAAGTATAGGTGAAGTATAAGTGATTCACTGATATTTACAAACACACTGTATAAGTGATATATAAGTGAATATCAAAGGCTGTGGTATGTTCTGTTCTGTCTGAGGTAAGATCATATAAAAGATGACTTGCTGCTTTTGAAACATGTAGAGAGCTTCCTCTGAAGACTATGGGTCAGAATTAATTATCAATTTAATTTTTTACATCCAGTAGCCAGTGATGAACTAATCAATGCTCTGGTAACATCATTAAACAAATGAAATTAGGCAGCAATCTGTCCCTAGAGGCCAAATTTCAATATTCTCAGGTAATTTCTGTATTAATGCGACTGACCCTACTTCCACCCATGGAAATGGACACCAATTTTGGTCAAGCTACCAACTGGTAACAAATGTCTTGTCAAGAAAAAGAAACAGAAAAGAAAAAAAAAGAGTGAAACAACAGGTTCAAAATCCATGAATACCATGGGAATTCCCATGACCCATTTAATTCAAATAATTGTTTTAAAAAGTTATTGTTCTTATGTCAACGGTACAGTATGACAGCACTTCCACACCCTATCTGTAAACTGTCAGCAAGACATAAAAATTGAAGGACAATAGTCTTAACAAAGTGGTGTTTCATTCTTCCCAAAGTGACCCACTAATATATCTGAACAGTATAAATGCAAAGAAATATTTTATAAATAATATAAATGTATATTTATTTTTAAATGTTAGATTGGATTCTCTCACATCCCTTTTCCTCAGTTATGTCTTGTTCAGTGCCATCTTGATATATGTCATCCAACATTCAGATGAGATTCTGCAAAACAAAAGAAAAAAATATTTTATATAGTCTGGATAGATCTGCTATGTAATTAGCAATTGTTTAATGTGAACATTTAGTTCTTTCTATTAGTTTTTAAAGACTAAGTTAGAGAATCATAGCCTACCAAGTTTCAGATGTGGGGAATCAAAACTTCAGTAAAAAACAAACTTTTAGTTAAATTTTTAATTTTACTTCTAAAAATCCCCTAAAAAGCTAAAATACTTAATAATCAAGATAACGACTCCAAATGTTCAGGTAAACTTATTATTGATGGAGTTAAAAGAAATATTACCTTCAATTCTCACTGTGCTATATACATGTTATGAAATCCAAGATGGCCGCCCTAAAATTCTGCATACACATGAATAACTTAAAATTCAAAAACTAATCATCCATTACTGACCAAATTCGGCTGAAATTATCAGAACAGTATGTTGTTATAAATGAACTAAAATTATAGCTCTGTTTTGAAGTAAAGCGATAAAAAATGTCAAATTTTAAAAGTCCCAATATATTATTCGGTATCACAAGTCTTTATCGCAATACACAACCCACTCTATTATACCTAACAAGCTGATTTTAGTTCAGTTTTGAGAGGTTTTCTTCATGAATAGGTATGCCAAATTGTAGCCTTGTACCTGTAAAACTTCTCAAGTAGTAGTGTTTTTTAGGCTATAAAAAGATGCTGATATATTAAAATGAGAAAATGCTGTTTAAAGTTTATAACACAGCAAAACGGATAAATCCGACACATACAAAAGCATCTAGTGTCCACCAGGCAAATAAATGTCATCATTATCATTTTCTTTATTTTTCCGCTGTGTTTTTTGTCTCTTCTGTTTCACAGATTCATTTTCAGATCGCTCCGCAGCTGTGATACGACCAGTGTCACGACTCTTTATCATGGTTAAACAGTACCGACCGGGAACAATCCCTAGCTGTCTAAGAAAGGCAGCACTGGCACACTCTCCATCATTGAATAGAACTGTTGCTGTATTTACAGCAATTTCAAGTTTCCTCCTTCCCACAAACACCTCTTTTGGACACAGATTCCATATTATATGATGAAATGACTGGTTGTTGTTCTGGGTACCGCCATGTAGACATTTGGACAAAAGTTTGTCACTTGCAAGGAATTAAAAAACTGGCTTTATTTCTTGTAAAACATACTCAGGTAGAAGGTTTTATTTTTTTGCTTTTTTCAAAGTCACCTTTGGTAGCAGGACACCAAGTGCCACAAGCGTCATGCCGATCTCCACGGTGATTCCAGATGGCCCACACTGCTGTTTTCATTGCGGCCAAGTTCCCAGAATTATTTCTTATGGCTGCTCCATAATGCCCCTGTATTCTCCACACAGCCTTTTTGATAAGTTTACCTATCCCTCCGATCCCTTTGTATGTTTTTCCATTATGCTGGTAGCTCTTGTTTTTGCAGTGTGTTATTTTGTCTGTCAGACGACGATCCATGCGCTTCTGAACATGTCCACAACACTCTAACTCTTTCCCAGGATATATGAGGGGATCCAATGTTGATATCTGTGAAAAGCTTTTTGAATCACCATCACCAAGGTAACCAGTATACTGTAAATCATGCTTTTCTTCTGATCTTGAATAAATGTTTAGCACACCTGCTGGCTCCATTGCCCCTGCCGATCCGAAATGGTTTCTTGAACAAGTATCCTTGTGTGTCACAAACCACTGGTTGAATTCCTCATCAGACTTGTACTTTTTCCGTCTTGTTGAACAAACACCACAATAATTGGTTAGTGTTTCGCTGTCAAGTACTTTACCGGTTTTATCACTCACTGATAGACATGTTACAACGCCATTTTTGCTCTGAAAACCTTTTCTTTGCCATGTGCCGTCGAACGAGGCTACAGTTTCAGATGGACCAGGGGATGTCTGCTGTTCTTTTCCAGCATTCTGCTTGCTGATGTAACTTACAACCTTTGTTGCAAAATGAATTCGCTGTGATCCCTGTTTCAGACACAGGGGGAGGCAAATTCATCAGTCCGCAGAATTTTTGGGCCTGCGTATGATGACGTCCAATGCCAAAAATGGACCATTGAAATCGCTCATTGACATCAAAAACTTTTGAATCTGCAACTTTGTTTGATGATTGCAATGAATACTGTTCAGCACATTCATTACAAACAAACCTTATTTCTGAAGCAATGCCAACTTTCTTTTCAGAAATCACTTTTAGGCCTTGTCTGCTGTCACATAACATATTGGGACAGGGAAATAATTGCAGAAAATTACATAGGTTGGCAATATCTATTATTCTGTAACCAGTAAGTTCATTGTTGTCATATTCTACATTTGGGACACACGGCAAATGTTCGAATACCTTTCTGTATGATGCCGTTTTAGCAGAATTAGAATCGCAGTCTGTTTTATCAACTTCAGAAAGTTTGGGAATTTTCAATGGTCCGGTGTATCGGTTTCCACAGAATGGACGTTTTTTGGTCCGAGGCATAATAAATGTTAAATATTTTCAGTTCACATGAATCTATAAATGTCCTAAACAACTATAATTAAATTTTTTAATCATAATGTATTATCTTCGCTAAATGTGTTCACGGTGTAATTTCTAATAAAGAGAAGCCATGCTGTTTACAGCTACCGACGCTATTTGAAAGGAGCCCGCTGATTGGCTGAATTGAAGAGTCTAACATATAGCCTGTGTATATATTAGCCAATCAAATCCATCGTTTCAGTCCAATAGTGCTGTTATACTAAAACTATTCTCCTGAATTCTATCTCAATTTTGATCCTTATTTTACGAAAATCAGGCAAAAATTAAAAACGTTATGGATGTATGAATATTTAATTAGGTATTGTTTAAATGTGTGTGTAGTAATTAATTACTAATTTAGCTAATTAATATAACTTTTTAAATAAAATGCTTTTTATGGTTGAAAGGTAACATTAATAAAGTGTTTGAATGTTTAGTTTACAAAAATACTATATTTTTATGATTTTGTTACTTTATTGGGTTTGGTCTGACCTACCTTAAAAAAATATTCAATCAAATCTCTAGGATAAATGTTAAGCACCTGGATAATGTTAGCCTCAGCATCCCTCCTGATCTCCCCAGGCACCTTCGACAGGGTTTCCTCCACATACTTCCCAAAATAGGAGCTGCCAGACGCAGCCGTACTTCTGGACATGAATTCCACCAGCAGGTCTTCTGGAAGAGAGAAAGCAAAATATTAGTATTTCTAGTAACTATATATCCAAGTATAACTTAATGTGAAATTAAATGAAATTGCAATTGTTATTAGGGGAGATAATACTCACTCAGTTCTCCAGAGTTCACCCTATCCTCACTGCCCCGTCTGGAGCCGACTGACCCTGTCTGGGAGGATGTATGGGAGGGTGGTGTTGAGGGTGGTGGGAGTGGTCGTGTTGGAGCCTTGCTGGAGGTAGAGGCAACTACTGAGGTTTGGCTGGTGGAGTGGGTGACTTCAGTGCCACTGGAAATTGCTGGTGGTGCTGCTGCTGCAAACGAGGCCACATTTCTGGCATCCACCGTTTCAATGTGAGACCTCAAAAAAAGAGAACTTGTCCCACACCCACTTCTCTGTGCTGCTCATGTCAGTAATGACATCTCCTCCTGTCCCACTCTTCTTGGCGTGTTTCTTCAGCCGGCCCAACATGGTACGCATGCTTGTGTACCATATTTTAAGTTGCGACACAGTGGTGTTCATCTTGGTAGCCTGTACAGCCCACAGATCCTCCTTCTGTGTGACATCCTTGAAGCCCGCAAGGCGTTTGCTGTAGAGGACCTCATTTCTCATCAGGAACTCAATGATTTCATCCTTTTCATCTTCAGTAAAGACAGTCACTGTTTTTTTTCTCTTGGCTTTCTGGGTGGGGATGGTCTCCTCTGGTTCAGGCTGTGGTTGGACTGGTTCAGGCTCAGGGGGTGGGGCAGCCTTGCCCTTTCTCTTCTTTTCTCTGGTACCCGTCGGTTGCATCTCTGAAATTAAAAGGTTGACAGTTATGGGCTCTCTTCAAGTGTAGAGTCGCATTCGATCATGTCCACTATATATATGAGCGCGAGAACTCGTAACAGATCGTGAGCGTCCGTGCAAACCGTGACTACTCGTATCTACTCGTATCTACTCGTATCTGCTCGTCAGTCATTCGTGTCAGATCGTAATCTATGGTACCCTACAGAGCGTCACAGATCGTGGGAGATCGCAGCGCATCGCAACAGAGCGTGGTGTTTCTCTTGTTCACGGTTGATCACGATCACCACGATTTGGAACCACGATTACATGCGTTCTGTACCGCTTTCTTACGATCCAATACGATGTGATGCGATGATTACGATTGACAATTCATCGTGTTTATCGTAGAAATTTTTTTAACCGTCCAAAACTTTTCTACGATCAACACGATTGACACGACTGACCTCAAGATCTGATAAGATCTGATAGCATCACTACGATTACTCCACGTTTCAGACCACGATTCCAATCGTGTCGCTAATCGTGATAGTGGGAACATAGCATAAACGACACCCAGCACAAAAAAATACATTGGCTATTGGGTATGAAACAAAAGGTAATGAATGAAGAAATTAAGCATTAAAAAAATTAATAAAAATGCATACTTTGTTACTTATAGATTGGTATCTAATACGTATTTAATGTGTAATGGGAGATCACTCTCACTCCTCGCCTACCCCTCCTCCCCCCCCAAACCTCCCCCCCCCCCAATTTAAAAAAAAAGAAAAAAAAAAGTATTAGCACACATTGTATCAGTTTAAAAGGCATATAGTATATTACTAAGCCCTGAGAAAATTTAGGTGGGATTCCCAGTGGAATTCCACTGGGATATTTAGTTGGGATCCCAGCAAGATTCCCCCGGGAACCAAGGAAGTATCCCACCAGGATCCTAGAAGATTCCACTAGGATCCCAGCAAGATTCCTCCAGTGTTTAGAACAGGACTAAAAAAATTGCAATAAAATTTATACATAAAAATCATTAAACGATAATAGCAAGCATTAGTAACTGTCAATAATTTAATTCCTGTCAAACTTTATATTTTCCATTTTTGATCCCTCTGATTTTGTCATTCAGTTTTGACACCTCCCACTAGTTGACATCTTGTTACGGTAGACTTCAGAATTCCCATTGAAGCAACCAGAGTACGGATGACGTCCTGGGGGATGGTGGCCCACTCGGCCTGCAAGGCTGCTGCCAGCTTGGGCAGGGTCTGGGGCTGTGGTTGTCGCTGTCGGAGGCGTCAGTCCAACTCGTCCCATAGATGCTCAATTGGATTCAAATCCGGTGATATCGATGGCCAAGGAAGGACATTAATGTTGTTCTGTAGGAAAGCCGTTGTGAGACGTGCTGTGTGAGGCCTGGCGTTGTCATGTTGGAACACTGCGTTGGCGTTGGCCATAACTGGAACGATGTGTGGCCGGAGGATCTGGTCAATGTAGCCCTGTGCATTCAGGTTGCCCTGCACGTGGACCAGGTCAGTTCTGCCAGTGTGTGAGATGGCTGCCCACACCATGACACTACCCCCGCCGAATCTGTCCACTTCCTGCACGCAGTTTGCCGCATAACGTTCACCACAACACCTATACACGCGACATCTTCCATCATGACGTCGGAGCAGAAATCGGGACTCGTCACTGAACCACACCTGTCTCCATCGCAGTTGAGGCCATTGTCGATGTGTGTCCCTATTGCTCTAGTGAACTGCATAGACCAGTCTAAGCTATTTTAAGGGAAAACTCATTAATATTCATGAAGCTAGACAAAATATTGCTTGATTTCTTGGTATTTGATAGTGGGCGATGTCGAGTTTAAGGTGACAGTGTCGCTTGCATGATGTCAAGGACAAAAAGTTGTCGTATTTTCTCTTGGTCTGATTTCTTTCCTCCTGGAAACATGTTTTTGCTGAATGAAACTTTCTCAATAGCCCTTTGATGACTTTTTACAGAAGGTCTTGTGTTGTGTAAATTCTCAGTAGAACCTGTCTGGGCTCTGACAGCACTGTCACTGACGTGAGAATCTCCATCAGTCGTAAAATAGTCAATGTTCGGTTTATCTTCATCCATTTGAAATTCTTTCCCACATTTTCTGTGGTAAGAACCTTCATTGCTGTTGGAATATATAGTCTTGAGATTAGCCGTAGATTTTTCACTGTGATTTGGACATGTTATGTTTTTTGTCTTGAGGTCTGAGGATTTCAGCTCCTTTGCAAAGTCTGTGTGCCGCATGTCAGTCTTTCCACCAGGATGTTTGTTCAGCAAATAGTATATTTGGGTGTCATGTACACTTATAAAGAGATATATTTTAAGATACATTTCAATAATGTTTATCATTAAATAATGTTAAAACATTGATGATCAACAATATTTTCAAAAGGAAGTATGGAAATATTTGACTATAAGCAAAGCACTTAATACATACTTCTGAATTATTAATTGTCATTATTTTCTTGAACTGCAATCCAGTCATATTAGTTACTTTTATTAGTTTGTCTAGAAAAATAGGCTAAAATATTCTTCTAGTACAACAGTTAAAAGCATTAAAGCATTAAACTGTAAATGAATGATAAACGACACCCAGCACAAAAAAATACATTGGCTATTGGGTATGAAACAAAAGGTAATGAAAGAAGAAATTAAGCATTAAAAAAATGCATACTTTGTTACTTATAGATTGGTATCTAATACTTATTTAATGTGTAATGGGAGATCACTCTCACTCCTCGCCTACCCCTCCTCCCCCCCAAACCTCCCCCCCCCCCTAATTTAAAAAAAAAGAAGAAAAAAAAGTATTAGCACACATTGTATCAGTTTAAAAGGCATATAGTATATTACTAAGCCCTGAGAAAATTTAGGTGGGATTCCCAGTGGAATTCCACTGGGATATTTAGTTGGGATCCCAGCAAGATTCCCCCGGGAACCAAGGAAGTATCCCACCAGGATCCTAGAAGATTCCACTAGGATCCCAGCAAGATTCCTCCAGTGTTTAGCACAGGACTAAAAAAATTGCAATAAAATTTATACATAAAAATCATTAAACGATAATAGCAAGCATTAGTAACTGTCAATAATTTAATTCCTGTCAAACTTTATATTTTCCATTTTTGATCCCTCTGATTTTGTCATTCAGTTTTGACACCTCCCACTAGTTGACATCTTGTTACGGTAGACTTCAGAATTCCCATTGAAGCAACCAGAGTACGGATGACGTCCCGGGGGATGGTGGCCCACTCGGCCTGCAAGGCTGCTGCCAGCTCGGGCAGGGTCTGGGGCTGTGGTTGTCGCTGTCGGAGGCGTCAGTCCAACTCGTCCCATAGATGCTCAATTGGATTCAAATCCGGTGATATCGATGGCCAAGGAAGGACATTAATGTTGTTGTTCTGTAGGAAAGCCGTTGTTAGACGTGCTGTGTGAGGCCTGGCGTTGTCATGTTGGAAAACTGCGTTGGCGTTGGCCATAACTGGAACGATGTGTGGCCGGAGGATCTGGTCAATGTAGCCCTGTGCATTCAGGTTGCCCTGCACGTGGACCAGGTCAGTTCTGCCAGTGTGTGAGATGGCTGCCCACACCATGACACTACCCCCGCCGAATCTGTCCACTTCCTGCACGCAGTTTGCCGCATAACGTTCACCACAACGCCTATACACGCGACATCTTCCATCATGACGTCAGAGCAGAAATCGGGACTCGTCACTGAACCACACCTGTCTCCATCGCAGTTGAGGCCATTGTCGATGTGTGTCCCTATTGCTCTAGTGAACTGCATAGACCAGTCTAAGGTATTTTAAGGGAAAACTCATTAATATTCATGAAGCTAGACAAAATATTGCTTGATTTCTTGGTATTTGATAGTGGGCGATGTCAAGTTTCAGGTGACAGTGTCGCTTGCATGATGTCAAGGACAAAAAGTTGTCGTATTTTCTCTTGGTCTGATTTCTTTCCTCCTGGAAACATGTTTTTGCTGAATGAAACTTTCTCAATAGCCCTTTGATGACTTTTTACAGAAGGTCTTGTGTTGTGTAAATTCTCAGTAGAACCTGTCTGGGCTCTGACAGCACCGTCACTGACGTGAGAATCTCCATCAGTCGTAAAATAGTCAATGTTCGGTTTATCTTCATCCATTTGAAATTCTTTCCCACATTTTCTGTGGTAAGAACCTTCATTGCTGTTGGAATATATAGTCTTGAGATTAGCCGTAGATTTTTCACTGTGATTTGGACATGTTATGTTTTTTGTCTTGAGGTCTGAGGATTTCAGCTCCTTTGCAAAGTCTGTTTGCAGCATGTCAGTCTTTCCACCAGGATATTTGTTCAGAGGGTTGGCAAAATAGTATATTTGGGTGTTATGTACACTTACAGAGAGATATATTTTAAGATATATTTTAAGATATATTTCAATAAGGCGTATCATAAAATATTGTTTGTTTCCGGTTAGGCCAAACAAAAAAATAGGTGTGTTTCCGGTCGACCGACCGTCCCTAGTTTTACCCCCCCCCCCGACCCTATTTTTTTCTCTCTCTTAAACTGAAAAAAAAAAAAAAAATAAAAAAAATAAAAAAAAAAAATAATAAAAAAAAGTAAAAATAAAAGAGGACAACATCACCAAACCAGAGTATTTCCTTCCTTGCACATTGTTTACGTACTATTATACGATACATTTTGCACATGTAATTCCCTTCCTAAAAACATCGAGAAATTATGGAAAAGCTTTTGTAATAGTGTTCTTTCCCCTGATTAGCTACCACCGAACAGCTTGGTCGGTCACGGAAGTAACCGAATGTACGAACAGGTTATTTCGATTAAATATAATTGTATCAATTCAGCTTAATTCTCGTCTTCACTTAAATCAACAGGTCTTATTATTAATGCATCTCAAATGTTTGCATAAAGTATTTAAATTAAGAACAACGAAATTAATACAAATGTCCCATTAATTTAAAGAAATACACAAACAGTGCATACCAATACTACTACTACTACTACTACTACGACAACAACAATAACAATAATGATGATAAATAATAATAATAATTATTATTATTATTATTATTATTATTATTATGATAGTATTCAATTTAAAATAAAAAAATTTTTTTTAAAAAAACCTTACCTACCTACCCTAATTTTTGGGGGGATGCAATCGGAAACACACCTATTTTTTTGTTTGGCCTTACCTGACCGACCCTAATTTGAAACTGCCGACCCTAAAACCTTTTTTGTATATCCAAAAATGTTTTTCTAATACAACAACGATTTCCACGAAAACATTCCAAAACTATCACAAGCACTAATTTGGTGTCATTTAGGGGATAACCCTACTGTGTTTTCCGATTTGCGGACGCATATCGGTGGTTTTACTGTCGCAAATTTAGTTTTATTGGCGACCCGTTAGCCACGAAATGTTTTCTTCTAACAATTGATTGATGTAGTTACTTCCCTTCAAATTGAAGTTCGGTAACTTTCGTGAGATATCGGGCGAAGAGTCGGAAAATTGTTTTCACAAATATATGCGATCTTTTCCGATTTACTCTACATCTAGCGTAGCGAGGTGTTCCGATTAATACTACTACTAATAATAATAATAATAACTATATTTAATGATTTACTCCAGTGACAAACTGGCCTTGTAGAGAAATTTAGTGACCTTCTGATAAACTAGGGGAGGGAATGTTTACCGATACTGATGGAGTTTACTGCCAAATCAAATGATTAAATATGTCAGTAAGATCTCGATGCGTTTCGTTATTTTTTGTAAGTGGTCACTGGGAACTTCGCGGGTTTCCGCTAAAAACAGTGTCAGAATGACCATGTGTTTGACGTCCAATAGCCAATGATATTAAAGATAAAAATCAATGTGCTCTAATGGCATTGTTAAATAAAACAAACTTTACTTTTTAACATTCGTTTGAGCATCCTGAGCATTTGTACTGCAATTCTATTCATTGGACCAATTGATTGCTTCAAACCAAATGTGTACTTTAATACTGGATGCATACAGAATAAAACTAACCTTGCAAATTATAAAATTGGTAAGTCTACCATTTCTTAGATACACTAGGAAAGATAATATTCATAAACATTTTTTTAAATGTTATTGTTGGGCAGATAAATATAGAACCCTTCTTTTCAGTTTTCATTAAAAGAAATTGTTATAACTTATTTACTGGTTTCTATCCAATTAAGGTTCAACCAAGTCTGTCCTGGACCAGTACAGAAGTTAAGTGTTAGTATGAGAGTAAACCTTCTGCCTGTTATTAAACAGCAAGGGGTCTTTTGTATGTACTCTCCCACAGATAGGTTAGCACCATGTTGCCCTCAAAATCAAAATGCCTTGCCTTTTATAAATTTATAAGTTGCCATGTAAAAAGAAGCCTTTAAACACACCTATGTGGATAGTACTACATATTTCCTTTTTTTTAATTAAGTTATCAAATAGATATAGAAAATAAAATGGCCATACGGTTTTTGTCCTTTTGAAAATTGTATAATGGAAAAAAAAGCCCTTATATTTAAAACTGCATATAAAATATGCCCCCAAAACGTCACTTTACCATGCCTTACTTCATTTCTAGGGAAAACACTCTGATGAATGGTATTGTTGGTTTGCATAATGCATTTCTATACATGCAAAGGTTATTTTGGATACCGGTAGTCAACACCTTTATTTAATGTCCATAAATAAAATTATTTTTCAAAATAAAATGTTTTTCCTACCTACTTACCCTATATTTTTTCAGCATGTAATAGGAAACAAGTGAAAAAAATACACTGAAAAACAAGGCTCCATTCACTTGTCAGGATCTACTAAATGAATTAACATAGAGCTTTCAGACTTAGATACAACAAAGTACTGGGGTTGCTAATTAGAAAAACAAGATGGCCACCCGTTCAGTCCAATCAGCCAACATTATGACATGATATCTCCATAACGGATAGTTCAATATTGCTGAAAACTTGTATGTGGCTTCATTTAGATGTCCTTACTACTCTGAACTAGAATCACAGTCCAAATTAGGAGAAAATGTTCATGAATGAGCCTAAATATCGGATGATGATCAGTTACATAATACATTGTAAAAATATTATTATTTTCTTAAACTTACTCAGTCTAGTTCAGTTTTGAAAGTAATATTTAACAAATAACTACTGAAAATTTCATTGCAATACCTTAAATAATTTTCAAAATATCACGCCAAGAGTAAGCGATAAATGTGGAAAAAGTTTTAATGAGAAAATCATCTTTAAACTTTGTGGTTTATTGACAAATGTTTTTTTTGGGTCTATATGTGATGTTTTTGTCTTTTTTGGGTACAAAGATATCATATAAGATGTCAAAAGTTCAGAATCTCCCTGCTTCATATGAACTGTCATCTTTTTGGGCTGCAGATACATTTGACCGTGCACAGCCGATTTGCCCGACACATATAGGCATTGTCTACTCACTTCTTGTCAATTCTTAAAAACCCACTAGTTAAATGTGACCCATGCTTGAGTCCCATTGTTTCACATATTGCCACTCCAGCACTTTCACCATCATTATACACAATAGTTGCATCAGCAACTCGGCGTACCCGAGAAGAGACCCCTTAAAATTAGGTATTTTCCCAGTTACCCAAAATCCAACCCCCTTTCCTGGGACATCTTCTATTATTACTTACCCACAGGTCTCCCATACCCATTTAACTGTTCCCCAAGTGGATGCTGAAAGACATTAACTGGATAATATTGTTAGACCTGAAATAGAACATTAAAATTAGACATATAATACATTTTGTTAAGTTTAACCCTAATTCTCTTGTCTACAAAACCATCATTAAAATATAACACCAGTGAAAATCTCCCACCATATTGAAATAATTATTTTCAATATTTTCAATTCAGTACATATCACATGACTAAGTTATGTAGTTATGAATGACATGGAAGGGTGTTCCCAGCTAATGCCGGGTACCAACCCGTTCCATACAAACCTGACCATGATAACCTACTGTTTTAATAATCTCTTCCCCCCCCCCCCCCCCCCCCCCCCCCCCCCCCCCCCCCCTCTTGCAGATTAACAAGCCCGTACAAACACCGGGCGTTGGAAACAGTGCTCTACAGCACTGCCTCCAGGGATGTGTTGCGAACCCTGGCCACCTCAGCTGCTACCTCACCGAGGTAACTCGGGCTGCTAGGGCCTTGCCCTCTCAGTCCGATATGAGGGACATTCGTCTCCAGGAGGAGACGATCGATGGGTATAAGCGCCACTGCCTGGCGCTGTTCCCCGACCATTGCGAACACCTTCCCGGAGATCCCAAAATAGGCCTCCGGGAACAGTCTGCGGGAATCCTGAACAGCCTGACGCCCCCTGTCAAAAGAGGTTAGGTGCAGTAGTTGTGACAGGGGGCACCTCTCCTGGAAGAGAAGGAGACCGGCCGCTAGAGGACCACAACTCCAACTCCTCCCCCCCCCCCCCCCCCCATTAAACTTGCCACTACTGGTGTGGACGGCCTACTGGCCTCCAGAATTGCCTTCAGCAGCAACTCCTGAGCCCTCAAGTCCCCGCCAAAGCCGAATAGTCCAGCCCCACAAAGACAGCCACCCCATTTTTAGTGGCCATCTGCTCAACCTATCCCCTGTCCGCATCTTGGACAGTGGTGGCAAACCGGGGATGAATTCCTACGGCCACCTTCCAGGCCGGGTAACATTCCACCATAGGTGGAAAGTGACTCGGTTCATTGTACACCGACACTCCACCCACCACATCAATGGCGGGGCAGGGAGTTACGGTGTGGGTAGTGGTGCTGCACTACTTGCTCCAAACTGGGATCTGTGCCCAGTTTCATGACCCGGGCACAAGACTTGGGATGGAAATGGACATCCACCCCCAGTAATCTATCCCTTCCCATTACTGATGGCCCAGGAGAAGCCGCACAGTTGTCACCAGGTTCTGTCCCATCTGAAGCCACTGGAGTGTTGTCTAACGCCAACGACAACTCCCTGCTCCCCATTATCACTTATCTTCCCAGGGCGTCGTCTTGAGAGATCTCTGCCCCCTCCGGGATACACTTATTCCGGGGAACCTCCACCTCCGGAGCCGACCATCCCAGAAACCAACAGCGGTCCTCTAGGGACAACAACGTCACCGCGTGAAGTAACACCCTCCAGTGAATGAGCGCCGCCACACTCAACACTGGGTGCAGCGTAAACTGCCCAGATGGCTCGTTTAAAAAAACGGGCCATCTGCTGTAGTGTGGGCACGTCCACCTCCGATGGGCCCACCATACTCGGGATCAGCGGTCCCAGTATACTTGCTAACTGACGAGGAGTAGTCGACGGGCCGCCCACCCTCATCGCCATTTCTTTTACCACCGCCCAACGAATCGCGGCCAGGTATTGGGGTCTGTGGGTCTACCACCCCCAAGACCCCCGGGATATGGACTGACAGGGCATGCACCCGTAATTTACGGGTGCATGTCCCACAGCCTGGGACTGGACATTTGGAGTCCCGAGACTTCTTACCTCCCTGTCCTCTTCCCGTGTCTGACCCCTTCCGTTCTTCCCCAAGGCTTACCAATCCGGGCTTACACCCAGCATCCTTAGGCGGGGCCGACTCTGCTGATCCCATGAATCTCCTGTAAGGAGGATAACTCTGGAAAGTACACTGGTTTTTGTACCAAATGGTGTGTGTCCCTATTGCTCAAGTGAACTGCATAGACCAGTCTAAGCTATTTTAAGGGAAAACTCATTAATATTCCTGTGCCACTACCAGTCGTAGTGACACTCTGATGATTCGTATAGTGGTAGTACTCTTTTATATTCGTCGCTGTACGAGGGTGCATTGTGAAACACTCGTACAATGGTTGATAAACTCGGAAGATTGATCAAGTTAAGGAAGATTTTAATAGGTTATAAGTACACATTTCACAAGGTATAATTCAGTTCTTCTCTGGGTTCTCGTCACAGAGTTAACTGATGGATGATCGTGGTTCGGGATAAAATGTTCACAGGAACTGCATCTGCCTCACGTTTTCGTCGGATGTTTCAGTTTTACTTTCGTCAGAAAGTATAAGGACCGGCTGGGTCAACAAAGTAGCTGATTCTTGGATTGCCATTGGCCGGAGCTTTTCGTGGTTGAGAAAAGACTGTCGATAGAGCTTGCTGGCTCTTCTTTTAAACACTACTGGCATGAGGAAGGTATGCGGGTTATGCAGCGACATTGGTCGGTTGAGGCCGGATCTGTTCGTCAACACAGTCGTATGCGGTCATCTCGCACCGTCCACAAAGTTCATATATGAATTATAGACTGACCACCGCTGGCCCATCGCTTTTCCTTTAATGTCAGGAGAATTAGTTCGGAGATTTCTGGACTGACTTCTGCTGGCCATAGTCTTTCCTTTAATGTCAGGAGAAATTAGTTAGCTAATTGTTCCTTTAATGTGAGGGTATTGTGTTACATTCGTCCCCTGCAAGAAAAGATCTTTGCAAGGCAACGATCTTCCAAATTAAAGTAACACAATCGATCCTCACTGTAAACGTTATATTGTTCATCTTGCGTCATCTCCCTGGAATACACAATGTTCATGATCATCTTGTGCGAAAATATATAGCATCGCACATTATATAATCACTTAGATATAGTCATAGGTCGTCACAGCGGACTGAATAATAGTTAAATATAGTTCCTTGTACTGGAATACGTGTCCGTTATTGGGTTGGTTGATCGTCGGGTAGATTCGTCTCACTATACTGCTATCGTCGGTGCTTGGAACTGGTGCGGAAGGTAAAGTGCTTCTCTCACCGTGAAATTTGCCGTCCAGCTTTGTGGACACCAGATTATAATCGTTGGTATCGATCACTGCTATTCCCTTTTTACTTCTACTTTTCATGAACCAGTAAACTAATTGTTTTCGTTTCTTAAAAATGCAACCTAGTGTTGCCAATAAGAAAATGACGACTATCAGTGCTATCATATATGGCCAAAGTGGTTTATGTAAATCGGTTAGTATTGGTTCTAGTTGCGACAACTGATTGATGAGGTCACCTATAGGGACATCTTGTAGTGGTTTAGGTTTAGGAGGTAATGTGGTGAGGTTCAGTTTTGGGAATTTATCATGTAGCGGTTTCCATAATTTAAACTGAACGGCCTTGAAGTGTTTCAAGTAATTTGCATTTTCATCACTGATTTGGAAATCAGATGTTTTGCTGAAGTAAGGTAATAGTGTTAACAAGTCACTTGTTGCTGAACATGACTGGTTGACATTAATCACATCCAAAGGTGGGTTGAGTATCTGTGTGTCATTGGTTAGGTGTTTACCGGGGCATACAATTTTAAATTTAAAGGTTTTGCTAACGAGACGAGCCAAAAACCATTTTTTAGATGTACCGCAATGGGTAATTCACTTATCCGAATGGTTGTCTGACAGTGTGTTTTAATATTTTGATTATCATGCCTGAAAAGCGCGATCACGCATAGATGGCTTAGATTGATTGGGTAAATAGCACTCTGAATTTCGCAAACGCTGTTTAACGGACTATTTTCGGCACATCTTTCCAGTTCATTGTTTGTTAACAGAATATAGCGAGTGTTGTCGGAGTTGACTGCTATTGCTTGCGTTTCAAACTGATATTGTGCGGTTAATTGGGCGAGTTGGTTCGAACTGGTTGTTGATTGTTTTATTGGCATGGGTAAGTTATGTATTTGATATAATTCAAATGTGCCGTCGACATCCAGTAATGGAATGGAAATGATCACTAAAATATGTTTTTCTTCTAACACTGTCGCGCAGGTGAGGGATTTATAGAACTGCCACAATTGTGTGCTTGGATTTCCAGCTAATTTTAGATTGGCGGGTAAATGTCCTGAAATCTCTAATAACAATCTTCTTAAGTTAGACGGTGTAATAGTCGCTGGCGATAAATGCGATAGTGATAACATGTTTAACTGTAATTGTAAATGGTCCAGGTAGAATGCCATGGCATTAATTATTTCTCTAAGTTCACCTATAATTTCATCAATTTGTAAATACAATTGGATATAGAATTCTAATTTGTACATACGCAATTCGATTTCTTTTGTTACATTTCTTAAGGTGGCGTCTATTTTATGTAAATTTGTTGCTAGTGCATTTATGTCATGTCGGTTCTCGGAAATACGGATTCTTGATACGTTTAATATAGACAAACTTTCTTTTACCACGTGGGTAATAGTTTGTTGGTTTCTTGCCAGAATTTGTACATTTCCTCTAATCGTAGAGAGGTCTTTTTCGGAAACTGTCCCAAATAAGAAACTCAAAGCGTTTCCCACGAATGGAAGTAGTGAACGTTGATGTCTCGAACGTAATATTTTGTACTCTGAAAAAGTGATTACTAGTTTCCGTTAGTCCCGTTCCAACGCGAGTATGTTTGTTTTCAATGTGTTAAAAAGTCAGAAAATACTGGTGTGTGTTCGCTTGGTATGCAGTGTGAGGTAATTCTGATTTAGTATGGCTACTGTTTGTATGTCGTCATTAAGGCGTGTGAGATACTTGTCATACAGGGATAAATCAATCACAAAAGTGACCAACCAACGTGATCTCGTGGTTGTCACTGGGTTAAGCTTGTTAAATACGACATTATCGCTAATACTAAAACCGGTCACGATACTAAGGTAGGCGAATCGTAGCAAGGTCGGGAACAGCGGGTTGGCTTCCATTATCCGGAAGTATAAAAGAAAACTCGTTAGTTTGTCTTTCTTTCTATTGTAATGAATTTCGTACTCAAGTATGAAACGAAATCATGCCACTTGAAATTTTACCCGGGTCCAGCTACCCCTTTCAGTTGTAGACTTCATTGTAATTAACACTAAATAGGCGGCCTTGACATACTGCGTCTAAATACTAGTATCAGACAGACTACATAACAATAGAACAGATTATATATTTATTCAGGGGGGTCAACACAGAAAACAGTCGTCAACATTTCACAATACGAAGACAGTTGACATTTAAATTTTAATAGTTATTTACAAATAAATCTAATTTCCCTTTTAATTAACACGGGAGGTTAATCACAACAACGTTCACCCATACTAAATGAGATTGAGATATCCGCTAGCTCTTCTCAACACATGGAAAAACAACTCCCTATTATAGTCTAACGGCACCCTTTTCGTTAGCTCCGTTTTGCTAATTCGGAAAGCAGATTCCTTAAATTGACATGCTGCCCTAGACGGATAAACTCCCAACCCACTCAAAATGTGCTAGTGTCATTGTTGGGAAAGGAATTTCCTTTAGTCAAATACAACCATTTAGTTAATTAATTTCTTCCCACCCATAATAATATTTAAATACGTTCTAACGATTTGGAAGCAAGCACAAATTCAATAAAAAAAACATCCTACAAAACAAAACACGACTTACTTGTTTGAAACCCAAGTCAAGGATAATGCCTCGGCCCGATCTGCATGGACTTTCATACCCTTAAACCCGATTGGCCAGATAATAACGAAGCCCGTAACCTACCGACAACCCCCGAGTAATTTTCCACCACAATATAAATTAGACTGGTCTCATACCATACTTTATAACATGCACAACGTAACGTTCCTGGTATTCCCTTATTAGTAAGGTTAATATTAGAGATTAATATAATTAATAAGAATAATAATAATAAGAAGAACCAAATAAAAATAATAACCAAGGAAATATGAAATGATATATCGACAGAAAACCAGGAACGCTACACTATTATATATACATACTTCGCCCTCGACGGTCGGTTACCGTATCAATCTATTACTTTAGATACAGTTTGTAGGCACGCATCTGTTTATTTTGCAGAATAATTATCGTCGCGATAATAGCATTCTCTAAGCAATTTAATTTGCGAATAAATCTTGCACGTCCGGTCTACATCCCTACGACGGATGGCTTAATAGGTTACATCAAATCATATATATCGTCTTGATACGTCGCCATCGGCGGTAGGTTTCCTTGAATACTTTCCATATTCATATTTATGTACCTCCTAATAACTACAATCTATTTCTTACCTACACGCGGCTACTAAAATGTCTTACTATTTTCGGTATGCTATCGCGCTTATGGGGTCCACTTGACTGTGGCGCGATACCATAATTTACATTAATTTTAGTGCCGTCCATACAGCGGCCAATAGCGTTCTTATCGCTTTGTCCGGTTTAGATACCGTGTCTTTTTTCGTCTCGGTACGGCGAGCAATTTCGTTGACGCTTTCAACGTCCATGTCGGTCTCACTGCTAGACGCGCTTACAATGTCGTCTCAATTGGCGGCAGACGTTGTGCTCGGCGTTTTTTGTTTACGTTGTCGTTCGCGTATTCTTTTCTGTAATTCCATAAGGGGGAATATCATCTTCCGATGAGGAATCTTCGCGTTCGCGGCGTAGTCGTTGAGTTAGCATTTCGCGATTTGTTTTGGGGAGGCTATCAGTGTCTGATTTGGATTCGGATTCTGGTGGCATGACGTAAGTTTTCCGTCTCGTTGGTCGCTCGGTTTTCCGACCTGTCGCTTTGGGTAGATCCCATTCATCCAGAGTAGCTAGACGTAAGTGTTCGGCGTGGGCCTTCGTTTCTGTGCCCGTCAGTTGATCGCGAATTGTAAACGTGACTGGTGGCGTCTGCTGTACTACGTGGTAATATGGTAGCCATTTTAGTTCCAGCTTGCTATGTCGCTGGTGTTTCTTGTAATATACTGGCGATCCCACTCTTATTTTTACCGGTTTGACATCTTTATTTATTCTGAAAGCTTGGCGTTCTTTTGCATATTTCATATTAAATTGATTTTCTAATGCTATTTTGTGGGAGTCTTCTCCCATGTATTTCCGGCGGGGTCTCAAAAGATTGTCGAGAGGGAGTACTAAATCGCGGTTATACATCAAGTAGTATGGTGAGAATTTCGTGCTCTCGCTTATATTGGTGCTGCTAGGGCTTGATTGGTGTACGTCCCATGTTACGTCATCCTTAATTTTCTTGGCTAACACGTCATATGAGAGCGGTGAAACCTTTCTACTTTTGCGTTACTCTGCGGGTGGTACTATGACGTCGTTACGTGGTGTATGTTCAGCGCGGCCAGTGTTTCTTTCATTACACGATTCATGTTCTCGGTACCATTATCGGTTACGATCTCTAAAGGACAACCGAATCTGGGGAATATTTCTTCTATTAATACGTTCTGTGCAGACTTATCTCTCATTGGGTAAGCTTCTGGCCAACTGGAGTAATGATCAACGAATCCGATGATGTACTTGTTACTTGAAAGGGTTTGTGGGTACGGACCACTGAGATCTAAACTTATCTTCGCGAAAGCATAATGGGGCGTGTCAGTTATTTGCGCGGGTGCATTCTGTTTTGTAAGCACGCGTTCCTGACAGGTTATGCAACAACCTACGTAGTTGTATAATTCCTTGTACAGGTTGGGCCAGTAGTATTTTGCCTTGATGACGTCGAACGTCTTATCAATTTCCATGTGTCATAATTCATCATGATGTTGTCGGACTACTCGTTCTCGTAAATGCTGTTGTACGTACTGCCGGAGTACGGGTTCGTCATTCGGGTTAGAGAGGAAATACACTTTGTCAATTACCAGGAATTTCGTTTGTTCGCTTTTGCTAAGTGTTCCATTGGTAATACCTTTAAGGATTTTTACAATGTCTGGATCATTACTTTGTTCATCAGTCATTTCAGACCATTGGCGGTAACTTGTGGTTTATCGGGCAAATCGTGTAAGTTTATTTCACAGCGTGCAAATTGTTGAGTTTAGTGCATCAATTTGAAGGGTATTGTTACTAACATCATTAACTGATTCAGTGTTGCTAGCGGCGGTTGCGGCATTAGTTTGTGCACGTGATAATAAATCGGCGCATGTGTTCTCACCTCCCGGTATGTACTCCATCTTACAATTATAGCCGGCGATGGGTGACCGGTCAAAACCCCCTCCGGTCAAAACCCCCTCAGTCTAAACCCCCTCCAGTCAAAACCCCCTCCAGTCAAAACCCCCTTATTTAGGAAATAATTATAAGAAATGACAAAATAATTAATACCCAAAATATTTATTCACACTTGCATATTATAACATTTGATTGCATAGACTTTTGTATAAGTCATAATCCATTAGATCGCATTTAGATCTATTTCCATCTGATGCAGTGTCCGATGCCTTTGAGAGTATCCTCCATTGACTTAGCACCATCTCGGCGGGCTGTGCACAAATTCAAGAGCTTAGACTGCAATTTGACTGTTTTACGGCGAACACGTTTTGCTGGGGGCTCACCCCTGTTGTCTCGCAGTAACAGTGTGGATGCCATTGCCTGGTCTTTTCGCAAACATTTTGTAAAAACTACAATTCTAAGTCTATGAGTAGCTTCACTGAAAGCCTAAAGTCTATGTAGTGTAACATACACTAAATAACAACATAAATAAATATATTTCAGATAATTATTCAAAAGAGATTAAAACAATTATTCATCTATGTTAATATTATACCAACTTTACCACTATAAATACCAAACAATAATAATAAGAGGGGGTTTTGACCGTCTGACTATTTATTGCAGGGGGTTTTGACTGGAGGGGGTTTTGACCGAAGGGGGTTTTCACCTGGATTCCCGGCGATGCCCAGGGCCCACATTTGGATTTTCTTGTTCTGCATGGGTGCTTCTAACAGGTATTTCAGTGGTTTGTGGTCGGTGCGGATAGTAAACTCTGCGTTATGCAGGTAATGATCTAGTTTCTGAAGCGCATAATGAATGGCAAAACATTACCGTTCAATTGTTGACCAGCGGTTTTGGGTGTCACTAAGTTTGTGTGACAGAAAATATATGGGACGTTCATTGTTCGCCCATGGCGTTGTCTTATCGGGTTGGTCGTCACATTGTTGTACTAGGCATGCGCCTAATGCATGACTGACTGGCGTCTGTGTACAAAACATACGGTTTGTTCGTATCGGGATAAGCGAGCAACGGTATAGCACATAAGCTCTTTTTCAAGGATTCAAATGCTATTTGACATTCAGTAGTTCAGTTAAATTTTGCATATTTCTTTGTTAACGCTACTATCAGTTCAGCGACCTGGGAAAATACGACTACGAATCGGCGGTACCAACTACACATTCCAATGAAGGAGTGGACTTCTTTTACAGTTGTAGGGGGAAGCATGGCTGCTATTGCGGTAGTCTTTGTCTCGTCAGGTTTCACCCCGTCTTTATTGATCACAAAACCAAGATACTTGGTCTCTGTCTTTAGGAAACTACATTTCTTTAATTTCAGTTTCAAGTTGTGGTGACGTAAGCGGTCAAACACGCATTGCAGATGATTCAGGTGTTCTTCGAGCGTCTCGGAATATATCAGTATGTCATCAAGGTACGCGGTTGAGAACTTCTCGCAATCTTGTAGTACCGTGTTCATTAATTCCATGAATATTGATGGTGCATTACACAATCCGAATGGCATTACTGAAAATTCAAATAGACCTCGATGACATGCGAATGCGTTTTTTTCCATGTCATTTTTGTCCATTCCTACTTGCAAATAACCAGATTTCAAATCGACTAACGAGTAATATTTTGCTTTTACCCAGATAAGCCAGAATGTCATCAATCATCGGTAATGGGTATGAGATGGGTCATGTTACGGAATTTAATTTTCGGAAGTCTATACAGAATCGTTTTGTACCGTCTTTCTTATCCTACTATGACTACCGGAAAACTCCAGGGACTTCTGGATCTATGTATGAGTTTCGCATCTAACATTTCATCAATAGCCTTATCGATAACGGCGCGTTTATTCAGGGGTGTTCGGTACGGTCGCAATCGGATTGGGGGGTGATCACCCGTGTCGATTTTCATACTGACTGTTTCAGTCCGTCCTAACTCTAAATCGCTACTCGCGAATATATCCAAATCTTCTTCCACTAGTTGTTCTATCATGGTTTTATGTTCCGGTGATACGTTTAGTTGACTTTGGTAATTTATCTTAGTTGGGCTCTTTTCTTGAGCGTCGTGCATAACTGCTGCAACGTTAACTACATCCCGGTTGGTTGCAGGTTCTATTCTGCCGATGCTACAACCTTTTCTTAAACAGTAGGTCTTGTTGGTGCTGATAATTATCATTACAGGTAGCAGGCGTCGGTTTGATAATTTACCTATCGAATTACCTATCATCAGGCCAGGCTGTGAAGCCATGAAGCCTCTCTGATTGGAGATAATTGATATGAACTTCCCTTCAAGTGGTATGACCGAGCTTTTGCGGTCACATAGCACACCATTTGTGTGTGAGGTCTGACTACGACTTTTTTAGTATGTTTCACGATGGAAGACACGTGTATGTCTTCGTCAAGGGAAATGTAAGTTTTCCCGATTCTAATGCATCCTAAATCGTAATACAGTCGGACGCCGTTTTTTACAAGCCAGTCCTGTCCAAGGATTACGTTACGGTTAATGTTCTCGACCACATAGAATGGGTGTTTAATTTCCAAACCTCCCATTTTGAAAGCTATTTCGGAGCAGCCTATTAGTTACCATCTACTCCTTGCAAGTCTACAGTTTTTTTTGTTAATTTTGGAGGATTATTTAGTTTGTTATATACGTCGCGGCGCATGAGGCTCACTTCTGCCCCAGTGTCTACAAGGGAACAAAATCTTTGTTTACCTATTACCATTACGCAAGATGTGGGGTTACCGGCTAAATTTATCCGATACGTTTGTGGTTTACTGTTTCGTTCATTTCGTTTACTTTGCCCATAGGCTTCTTTATGGGAGAAGTTTCTTAGTTTAAAGTCCGGCGGTTGTTGTTCCTCGATCGGCAATCTTGTGCCCGATGACCTGTGCAACAACAATTAGTGTACGTCACAGGAGGTCTAAAGTGGTCAACGTCCATGGGGACAGGACCTGCATTGTTTCGTGGTGATGTGCGGTTCATTTCGCCCCGCGGTGTCGGTCTATATTGACGTGCATGCTTGCGGGCGTTGTACGACGTAGTGGGCCTATCGTAATTTTTTATTGGAGCTCTAGCGTTATGTTCGCGTCGGAGGCTAAAACGGCGTCTCAAATTCTGTTCGGCCATCGCCGCGTTTACGGGAGCTCCCAAAGAATTAGGATTCTGTCTCATCACGGTTAACTTTAAATAGTCGTGCTCGAGCCCATCTATGAAAAAACCTATCAATTGGTTCTGTACTGCGCCGATTCCGTCGACTTCGGCTGCGTAGGTGTCTTCGGCTAACATCAAAAGTCGTTCAGCAAACAACTGGACGCTTTCGTCATGTTCCTGCCTAACGGTACGCAACAACAGATACGCATGCTGTGCGTCGGTCACTTCTCCAAATCGTGACTTTACCTGGGCCCTCATATGTGCCCATGTTTCGTTGGGTTTGTCGGTCAAGTATCTTTGTAGGTGATCGCTGACTGCACCTCTGCTGGTGGAGTAAGCAATCAGTCGTTGTTTCCGGTCATTTAAGTTAAAAAGTGTCGCACACTTTTCTAGACTTTTGATCCAGTCGTTGCATTTCACTGGATCACTGTGGAACGGCGTTACCGTTTGTGTCGCGCTGTGGGTGTCCATTGTTGTGGACAATAAAGCCATTTGGCCTCCTAAATTTCCAAATAGCGCAGCTATATCCAATTCTGCCATTTTGCTTTGTTTTGTAGTTTAAAAAAAAAGAAAAGATTAAATGGTGTTTGTTCGTCTCTTAAGCTTTCCCTATTCTATATATAAACTTTGAAAAAACCCCACCCAATTCTTAACAATTAAGAGTTTTGATAAACCTATCATTATTGTTAGTATTATTCCTTTATATCATGGTTCACTTAGGTAGAAGCTAGAGGAAACAACAAATGGTCTCACCTTTCTGATCTGGCTACATTTGTCCGGAGGTTTCCTTCCGCTGGAGGGTTGCTAGGTTCGGTTGCTAGTTTCCTTCTTGTTCAAAACAATCCTGGTCATGGCACCAAATCGGTTCCTGTGCCACTACCAGTCGTATGGTTAGTGACACTCTGATGATTCGTATAGTGGTAGTCCTCTTTAATAGTCGTCGCTGTACGAGTGCGCGTTGTGAAACACTTGTACAATGGTTGATAAACTCGGAAGATCGATCAAGTTAAGGAAGATTTTAATAGGTTATAAGTTACACATTTCACAAGGTATAGTTGAGTTCTTCTCTGGGTTCTCGTCACAGAGTTAACTGATAGGATGATCGTGGTTCGGGATAAAATGTTCACAGGAACTGCATCTGCCTCACGTTATCGTCGGATGTTTCAGTTTTACTTTCGTCAGAAAGTATAACGACTGGCTGGGTCAACAAAGTAGCTGATTCTTGGATAGCCGTTGGCCGGAGCTTTTCGTGGTTGAGAAAAGACTGTCGATCGAGCTTGCTAGCTCTTCTTTTAAACACTACTGGCACGAGGAAGGTATGCGGGTTATGCAGCGACATTGTTCGGTTGAGGCCGGATCTGTTCGTCAACACAGTCGTATGCGGTCATCTAGCACCGTCCACAAAGTTCATATATGAATTATAGACTGACCACCGCTGGCCCATCGCTGTTCCTTTAATGTCAGGAGAATTAGTTCGGAGATTTCTGGACTGACTTCCGCTGGCCATCGTCGTTCCTTTAATGTCAGGAGAAATTAGTTAGCTATCTGTTCCTTTAATGTGAGGGTATTGTGTTACATTCGTGAAGCTAGACAAAAGATTGTTTGATTTCTTGATATTTGATAGTGGGTAATGTCGAGTTTCAGATGACAATGTCATTTGCATGATGTCAAGGACAAAATATTGTTGTATTTTCTCTTGGTCTGATTTCTTTCTTCCTGGAAACGTGTTTTTGCTGAATGAAACTTTCTCAGTAGCCCTTTGATGACTTTTTACAGAAGGTCTTGTGTTGTGTAAATTCTCAGTAGAACCTGTCTGGGCTCTGACAGCACCGTCACTGACATGAGAATCTCCATCGGTTGTAAAATAGCCAATGTTTGGTTTATCTTCATCCATTTGAAATTCATTCCCACATTTTTCGTGGTAAGAACCCTCATTGCTGATTGTCACGGGGATTCTATAATACCCGTAACTGAATAAAACACGATTGTCCAAATATCTCTCCTAACTGTATATCTATTAGATCTCTCTGTAACGGGCGGTATACCCTAGTATGGCTCGTCTAGGTATGATCAGAGATAAGATCTTATATAAAGTATATATTATTATAGCACGTTTAGTTCACTAGAAAACACAACAAAAACACAATACACTTTGGAATCTGTATTAACCTACGCTGACAAATGTACTGCCGCAGTAGTTAATTAATAACAACAATAATAACAACCCAGAACTGATCACTTAATTAGTTAATCTCTAGGTGTCTAGTTTACACAATATGCTAATCACTTCACCGTGACACAACACCCACACGTGTGATAATTGAGAAACGCTTCCAGGGGAACTTGATTAATAAAGGAATTACAGCTCTATTCCTAACTGGTTAATTTTTAATTAACCCTTACTACTCGTTCAATAACGTGTTATAATTGAGAAACGCTGCCAGGAGAACTTAATTAATGAAGGAATTACAACACTATTCCTAACTGGTTAATTTTTAATTAACCTTTAACTACTCATTCAGTAACCTAGTAACACAGAATTAATACTGGTACCTATCACAATAAAGACAATAACCTACAGTTTACCTAGGTCTTCTAGGATGACTGGCTAAGCTTTATATTACCAAATACTCGTATAAATATAGAACAGTAAGACTACGATTTACTTCGTCAGATGACCGAAGACACTGTCTAAAGAATATTGGTATAATACAGTATTAAAATATTTAAAGTCACATCAATCACATCAAGGTTATACACAGAGCAGAAAATATATATTTACCAAAGTCCCGTCTGAACTAATATAGATCGTTCAGTGGACGACGTCCGTGATCCCCTGGAGCCTTCCTAGTTCTCCTCGATATATCTAAAACACTAGCTATTTATTATAAAATCAGAATATCGCCTGGGGGTACAAGGCGGTCCTCCCCTATCAAGTGATATATCCCCAACTTACTGACGCCTTGGTCGCCAAAATCACGGTCGTCGAAACCGCACTCGCAGAGGTATTACATAACTACTCGCCACATGGCCTCCACACCTTCTCTGGGTGTGTATTAGAAAAGCTCGATGACCGCCGCGCAAAAGTATTACGTAACAAGTGCCCACCTGTCTAAGTGCAATTTGGAACTGCACACGGCCTTCTAAAACAATTAATATCGCCACAGGCGAAAACAAAATTAAGAGCATGTACCGTCACACTGATGCTATCTGTAGTCTTGAGATTAGCCGTAGATTCTTCACTGTGATTTGAACAAGTTATTTTCTTGTCTTGAGGTTTGAGGATTTCAGCTTTTTTGCAAAGTCTGTTTGCTGCATTGCATGTCAGTCTTTCCACCAGGATGTTTGTTCAGAGTTTTGGCAAAATAGTATATTTGGGTGTCATGTACACTGACAGAAAGATATATTTTAAGGTCAGACCAAACCCTAGAGGGCTAAAATGCTTAATAATGAAGATAATAACTTCAAATTTTCAGTATAATGTTATTATTTATAGTATTAAATAAACATTACATTGAAGTCTCATTCTGAAATTTAGTAATGAAATCCAAGTTGGCCGAACAGGAAATTATGTGTGTATATAACAGCACAAATTTTATAAAATTTGGCAGAAATGATTAATAGTATGTCTTCTTGCAAATGAACTAAAAGTATGGTTTGCAATGATGTTGAAATTTTGTTTTTTTAAAATGCTGTCAATTAAGAAATATTTTTTTGTAATCACTGGTATTTACCACATAATAAAACTAATTTTATTACATCTATTCAGCTGATTCTAGTTGAGTTTTAAGATGTGCATGTCATGATTATGTCCTCCAAATTGTAGCTTGATATCTATAAAAACTATAGTAGTGTTTTTACATGAAAAAAACATGGCGAAAATGAGAAAACATCCTTTAAAGTTTATACCGACGCGAAATGGGCATAACTTGCATATAAGTTATGTGTTAATGTCCACCAGGTATATAGTTATCATCAGTGTCAATTTCTTTGTTTTCCCTTGTGTTTTCTTTCTTTTATGTATGACATTTTCATTTATGGAGATGTTGGCAGCTGCAATTCGACCAGCCATGAAGACATTTTGACAATAGTTCGTCACTGCCAAGAAATTCGAAAACTGGCTTAATTTCATTCAACACATAATCTGGAAGCATGTTTTTCTTAGCGTTATCAGGGTCCCCTTTCAGTGATAGAAATAAGCAAACATTTTCACTTGTCCACATGACATGTCTGGTGTAATTTTCACTTGTCCGCCTGAATATTCACTTGTCCACAGTACTTACCTTTATTATCTCAGTTAACCTCCATGGTCATTGGAATAAAACTACACTAATAAATCAAAACAACAAAACAAATGTCATAAATAATGTCAACCACATTTTAATGACTTCACACTGGCATGGTAAATTACTTCACACTGACTGTCCACAAAGTTCTGGTCACTAAACAGGCAGCATTGACTGAGTTACTCAGGATCATGCAGCATCTCCCAGGAGGTCACTGAGGCCAAGACAGTCATCATCTTCATCTACTTCTTCGGGATCTTCAACATCAACAGAAGTTCTACTTGTTGATTCTCTGCGATCTGTGCTGGTGAAACTGTGCTCAACAGCAGTGTCTGGCTGAAAGTCTGCTTCAGCTGGGGACAGAAGAATGATGCGCAGGAGGTCGCTCAGAGCTCTGTTGTACAGTCTGTTCCTAAAGTCTGTCTTCACCCGCTTCATCACACTGAAGCCACACTCAGCTTCAACTGAAGTGGCTGGGATGATCAGCACCAAATCCATCAGTCCCAGAAGGTTTGGCACCACATCTCCAAATAGTTTGTTGATGGAAATCCAGGAAATTTTGTGGAGATTAGCACCATATCTGGAATCAAATCATATAAAACAGAATACACTTTATTATTGTATTATTTAAGTTTAAAGGCTTTAGTTGCAGAACACTGAGAATCACAGGATCTTAAAACTCAACTAGAATCACTATCTCTACGGTGGTGCCATATCGCCCACACTGCCTTTTTCATTGCAGCCAAGTTTCCGGATTCCATAATGTCCCTGCATCCTCCACACAGCCTTTTTTGTTAGCTTGCCAATTCCCCCTATTCCTTTATATGTTTTTCCGTTATCTGTATAGCTTTTATTCTTGCACTGGCTGATTTTGTCCGTCAGGCGTCGACCCATTCGCTTTTGGACATGTCCACAACACTCTAGTTTTCGAATCGTCTTTCCTGGATAGACAGTGGGGTCAGATGCCACTAACCAGGAATAGCTTTTGGAATTGCCATCTCCTAAGTAGCCTGTGTATTGCAAATTATGTCTTACTTCTGATCTTGCATAGATATTCTGCACACCTGCAGGTTCCATTGCCCCAGCAGATCCATGGTGATTTTTAGAACATGTATTTTTATATGTGGCATACCACTGACCAAATTCTGCGTCAGATTTACACTTTTTTAGTCTCACTGAACACATTCCGCAATAATTAGTTAACGTTTCACAATCAAGTATGTTACTTTACATCATTGACTGACAAACATGTAAGAACCCCATTTTGGCTCTGAAACCCTTTCCTTTGCCATGTGCCATACTGTCATCGCAGACAATTTTTGTTGCAGTGTGTATCCTCTGGAACCCCTTTCGCCATGCTGTTTCGGATACAGGTGGGGGCATATTCATTAGTCCACAGAATTTTCTGGCTTGTGTGATGCCGTCTGATACTAAAAATGGACCATTGAAAACGTTCGTTTACATCAAAAACTTTAGTGTCAGTAATCACACTAATCTTTTTAGAAGTCTGCAATGTGAATTGTTCCCCCCCCCACTGTTCACACAAAAAACATATTTCTGATGCAATGCCAGTTTTTCTCTCTGAATTCAACTTTAGGCCCTGTCTACTAATACACAAATCATTTGGGCAAGGAAACATGTTGTACAAAAGTACATTGTTTGTTTATGTCAATCATCCAATAACCAGTAAATTCTCTGTCATTATCTATATCTGGGACAGATGGCAAATGTTCAAAAACTTTTTTTTTTATGATGCTGTACTGACAGGATTAGATTCCAGTCTGCCACAACTGTTACCTGCACCATGGAGCTTGGGAGATAAAGTAAAATCACAGATAGTTTAAAGATGCAAGATCAGTATTAATCGTACTTACTTTATCTTCTACTGTGATAGCCAACACTGCTGATTCAGTCTGTGGTTCCGTAATCAAGAGTGTGGGGACAGTCACACAGCAGGCGACCACTCCAAATCCCAGGTCATGTGATCTCTTCCATGCAGCCATCGGGCCCTATCTTCCCGCCAAAACCCTATATGGTTATGAGCTCGCAGGTCTGTGATCGGTGGGTGTTCTGCAGGCGACCACACCGTCTCCATCCGGGGGGTAGCCGGGTCATAGGTCACCACACTTCCCCCTCTCCCTCCCCCCTCACATTTTATAGAAGATTAGATCACCTTCAGAATTTTCAGGAAACACCAAACACTTTCTCCAGCCTGGATATAGGCCCAGATTCACCCGGGCCAGGATTTGATGAACATCCATGAATAAACAGGCTCTTTGGAAACATCCATGGTTCCATATCTTCTCAACTTAACCCCCCCCCCAAAAAAAAAAGAAGCAGTTAAGTCACATTTGTCAATAGTACTGGCCTATCTGGTGGTGGCATCCAGAAAACCAGTTAAAGTTATCTCCAGGAATATTATAAATTATGCACTAAGGCACAGTTAAAGTCACATCCAGGAATATTATAGAATATACACTAAGAACTATTCCTTGAATAACACTTTAAAAGTTGAACACTTAAAAGTTAAACAGTAAAATACTTAATAAAAAGAATTGTAAACCAATTAGCTATCCCCCAACTCAGCATCGTTGTTGCTGTCCTCTGATGACCACGTCGGAAGGAACGGGATAGAGGGGGAAAAAACTCCCCAGATCCTTCATCCCCAAAACCCCCCTTCCTCTTCCCTGGGTTAAAAAAACCGGCGGAGGGAGACCCTGGATGCTGGTCCCATTGCAACACTGTCAAAAAAGGGGGGATTTCCTTTAGAGAAGCCTCCGACTGAGATGACGACGCCTTTTCATGCAGAGGTGGCATTGTCGCCGCAGGCGAAGGCAAAATCACCTTCTTGGTGTCATCCTGTGTCTCCCTGGGCTCCTCCCAGGGCTCGCGCTGTTGTTCACCAAAGTCGCCAGTTGCGGAAAAAAAAGAAAAAATTGCGAAAGAATTTTCGATTTGGTGAAAAAATTTGCAAAAGATGTTTTTCCCCATCTCGATTTTTAGAACCAAACCATGTGTTCAACCAGTTTTGTTCAGTTGATCCGCCTTGTGGTGTGAATAAGCACTATTTGCATTGCTGCTTGTCGTAAAGCTAGAAAGCACGATTAAATAAAATGAAATACAGTTTAAGATTATTAGATTACAAGATGTAAACTGAATAATAAGTACATTTTAGCATATACTATATTATCATAAAGAACAAATTAAAAATAATATCTTTTGACTGAAATGCCAATATGTTACTGGCGAATATATATTTAGATTGGCGAAAGAAATTAAGATTGGCGAATTTTTTGGCAAACAAAAATAGCAACCCAGGGCTAGCCCTGCCTTCGATGGAACATTCATCGTCAGATGAAACCTACACAGGCTCCTCGGGCGGGGGAGGAGTGCCACTCCCCCACCTACCCACAACTTTCTTTTCATCATGATCCATTTCCTATGAAAAAAAAAGACAGCTAAAAGTTACCTGTACAACACGAACAAGCCCACCTAAAATAAAGATCAAGAATAATTCAAGTGTCGCAAATGAAAAGAATGGTAATGGATGATAAACAGAATACCACCCTCGTGTCTTGTGATATCATTATTTATCAGCACTCGTTGATAAAAGTATAAAAATCCTTGGCAAGCCTCGGATTTCATACTTTTATCAACTCGTGCTGATAAATTATGATATCACAAGACACTTGGGGAGTATCCTCTATATATTCCCCACCCACAGCTCCTTACACTGGTTTTACATAATTATACAAATAATATTTTCATATACTTACCATTTGTGACACCCAATAGCCAATGTGTATTTTAGTGCTGGGGTGAATAATTTTTACATGCTCATATACCACTAGAGTTTTGAGCTGGGGTGTCGTTAATCATTAATTCATTCATTCCAGTGAATGCTTACTCCATTCTTTACATCCGCACTAACTACAAATGCCTTGCAGCAAGTTCTAATTAAATGAACGGTCCCACTTTCATTCTTATGGCATCTTTTCAGGTCTGGAAGCTTAGCTGAACCAACCAGCTTATCTTATACAAAGGCACATTCAAATGTGTTGTGTCTCTTCTGCCGAGTCGGCCATACCAACAAGTAAATGGAGACCACAAAAAAAGTTCTTAATTTTTGGTACACACAGGATGGTTTCATCCCCATCTATAAGTAGTAATAGTAAAAATAGTGATAATGGTAATAATAACAACACTGTGATCTTGAAAAATACACAGAAGAATGGTAGGTGGTTGTTCTTGCAGTAGTGTTCTGTTTGCTGTCATATTTTTGGTATCGAGCCTTGCGAAAGTAATGTCTTCAGGATCTCTATCCAGTTTATTTTCTAGTGGTGTGATACCTCTTCCTTCAAGTTCTGCTGCAGTGTTTTTCTTCTAGTCTGTGGGGCTCCCACTAGTTTCAACTTGTTACGGTAGATTTCAGAATTCCATTGTTGAGCACATGTTCTCACCTAAAAGTTGCAATAGAACATCAGTTATTTCAGATTGGTTCTTCTATAAGCATTGTTAACACTTTCTGCAAATGTACTTTTTGAGTGTTTGTAATCCCCTTCGTTTTCAAAACTGCATTTGTATGCAGACGAAGTTCCAGGCATTTTCAATTGTGTTTTTCTTACTCTCAGCTGTAAATAATAGTGTTAAAATAGCAAATATATGCCTTTTTTAAGTGCACAAAGTTCCAGTTAGAAACTGTAAAATGGTTGTCGAAATGAATTGAATGGCACCATCCTGTTTTTACTCACGGTTATACTGGCATCAATATACATGTACCAGCAACTCTAGTAGAATTTCTACTTGAAAAATATATAGGACTGCTTGTACTGTATCTAGTCAGAATGTCTCCTCTTTGTTGATATTTTCGAATTGATACGACTTGGTTGTCCAGTTGTTCAGAGATAAGTCATCATAAGTCGGTCCACACATAAACAGCTGACATTGTACTTGATAAAAGTACTGGTGATTTCTGTCCAACATCCAGTTACCTACCTTATTCAAAACCAAACACATTTCTTCGGACTTCACATGTCAAAGATTTATGTCGCTAATAAAAGAACAGCAAATGGTGTTATTGTGTTTATCTTCCTTCAACAGACCACATCGTGTTGCTGATGTATTTACTTCTCTCTTTTGTTTTCTTGGGATAGCAATTATCCATGATAAAGCTTGGAGAAGGCTGCAATGGATCGGTTTTGCTGAATTTTACTACAGTTTTGCAACTTGCTTGATAATGCTGCCAGTCCGGAATTTGCCTCAACCCATACTTGCTACTTCTTTGGCTTCAGTCGGGGAATTTGTCTGCACCTCTAGTGGCTACTTATGTGGCTTCAGTGTTCTCCCTTTCAACATTGATATAAACTGATGTGCATTCTTCCAAAATAATGTTAAATGGTTGCATTAAAACCATATCAACATTAAATATACTGGCATGTAACTTGTCATATTTATACACACCACACACCAAGGATTACCCTGACTTGACACAGACTTATCATGATTATGCAAAATTAAGAAATAAATGTATTCATATGTCACAAATGCAAATTATTCTCATTTATTATTATACTCATTCACAAATTAAGTCATCAGTGGCCTTGGTCAGTAAGGAACTTTATTGGTGGGCCGTACAAATAAATGAAGCCATTGGTAAATAAACCATTGTCCATCTATAATCAAAACTTGTATAAACATGAAGAGGCCATGTTCATTACATACACAGGTAATCAGGTAGTGGTTATATAACAGACGAGTAATTATTTTTCGACCAAATGGGACGACAACGTTGAGGCAAGCCTTTCGAAAAGTGCTTCTACTTTCTGTTCTGTTCCGTAGATGTACGGGCCTCGGGTCATACACCAGTTGTACTGGGTCCCTGGGTCATACACCAGTTGTGCTGGGTCCTCGTGTCATACACCAGTTGTGCTGGGTTCTCGGGTCATACACCAGTTGTGCTGGGTCATACACCAGTTGTGCTGGGTCTTCGGGTCATACACCAGTTGTGCTGGGTCCTCGGGTCATACACCAGTTGTGCTGGGTCCTCGGGTCATACACCAGTTGTGCTGGGTCCTCCGGTCAAACATCAGTTGTGCTGGGTCCTCCGGTCATACACCAGTTGGGTCATACACTGGTTGTGCTGGGTCCTTGCTGGTATTTCCAATTGCCTGAAGTTGTGATTACCTCAAAGGATTCCCTTTGAAAACTTTGGTGTGGTGGAATGTTTGTCGCACTGGAAATAGTTTTTTTAAAATTATAAAACAGAAAAAATCTTAATACTTAACACAAATACCGGTATGTAGTTTGAATTTGTTTGATACCTATGACCATGCCCCATCCCAAAGCCTAGCTCATGCTTGTCTCGGGGCCACCCGTACATCAATAACAAACAAAACATGTTATTCAGATGTTTATTTTACAAAACAAAAAGTAGCATACCCAAGCCAATACATGTTTAATGTCTGAACGCATTGTTAATGTAGGGGTATCTGGAGGATAGCCTGTAATGTTCCATCACGGGTTCGTCCATCTTCTTCCATCCATAGGTGCTTAGTCCACAACAGTAACCGGTGACGGATTTGTGGTCTCCCATGCTCATCCGGATGGGCCACCGACCAAATGTGTAGAGTTGTCTGTAGAATCCTCTCATTTCGGGATGATGGCAGAACAAGTAATGTCATAGGCAACATCGTTGGCAGCGTCCGTTTTATATTCTTGAGCAGAATCCGTCTGATTAATGGGCTCTTAGTCCACGATTTCACAGTGTTCACGAATATCCATGGGTTGTTCACGAGCAGCATCCATTTGATCCATGTCATTCCTATGTATATTCTTTTTGTTTGGTAGTCACTCTTTTGCATTTGATTGTGTGTCTTTCGGAACATTTGCATACCAAGACGTCGTCACTGCTACTGCTGCTACAACTGCTACTGTTGCTGTCCATTCTCGAATATCTTGAAGCCATTCGGAGCGTATGTCTTCTCTCTACAACAGTCGACTGACACACAGTTCTAAAATAAGGTTTTTAAACTCAGTGTATGGGGGATTTCCCCTGAAGTTACAACTCCGAACATGTCTGGACATGCTCTAAACGAGTGATTTATAGGATCTGGTAATATTACCTCCAGCAGCAACAGCTCTGAATGCCTCTACCAAATTATTGTAAAACTTCCTTTCAAATTTCACGATACGTGGATTTTTTCATCTTCTGGAAGATGGCCATTCTTTGCATCTTCTCGTCTTTTTGTTTGCACTGCAAACAGAGATCTGTTCAGGGGTGTCCAGCATCTATGAAGAGAACATGCTGCGTCTACAGACTGATAAAAGATTATTTTCTCACAGCACAATGACTTAAAGAAAGTGATATAAAATTCAATTTTAAAAGATTCATTCCAAAATTGTATGTAAAGCAATGGTTTCTAAATTAAATTGCAATGTCAGCTTTAGACTTTAAATTTGGAAGAAAAAAATCTAAATACATGCACAATTCTATGAATTAAATGTTATTTTAAACACTTTTTTCTAAGATTATTTTTCTCTTGTTACTCGCTCTGAATATACGTCTTCCAAGTTAATGCTTACCTAGATTTATATATATGTATTGTATTGTATATTATATATATATATATTATTATATTATATTCCCCACCCCCCACAGCTCCTTACACTGGTTTTACATAATTATAAAAAAAAATACACAGAAGAATGGTAGGTGGTTGTTGCAGTAGTGTTCTGTTTGCTGTCGTATTGTTGGCATCTGATCTTGCGAAGGTAATTTCTTTCAGATCTGTACCTTCAAATTTAAGTGGTCTCTTTTTTTTTCTAGTGGTGTGATATCGGTCTTCACGTTCTCTACCTTCAAGTTCTGCTGGGTTGTTTTTCTTCCAGTCAGTGGGGCTCCCATTAGTTGACATCCTGTTACGGTAGACTTCAGAATTCCATTGTTGAGCACATGTTCTCGTTTACTTTTTGAGTGTTGTAAACTGCTTCGTTTTCAAAACTGCATTTTTGCCGAGTCAAAGTTTTCTAGGCATTTTCTTATTAAGTTGTTATTGTTTTGGGGGTTTTCCCCCAGGCCAAGGGTGTGCAGGAAATTATGAAGTAGGGAAATGGCCATGTTTGATCCCTTGCTACTGCAAATGCCTTCATCAATCAAGTAGTTGATCTGCTGAGGCAGAGCTTCACAACATGCCCCAAAGACTCCACATTTTCTAGGCAGTAGGAAGTAAATGGGCCCAGACTGTAGTGGACTACTTGGTATATGAACTTGTTGGGAGAAGTTGAAAAAATAATGAACTGTAGCAGCCAGAGTTTTGGGTGGATGAGGGCCATGAGTAGTAATATTACCTTCAGCTGCAACAACTTGGATGCCTCTACCAAATTGAGGAGCAAAGTTCTGAAACGTACTCAATCACATTTCTTTTAAACAAAAGAAAATGATGAAAAACTGTAACATACATCATATACGTTTTTTTATTTTTTATTTTTGGCATACCTACAAACATAACTTATTTTATGCAACATCATTTATTTACACCACTCCTCAAATGTGACCCCAAAACAGCAACATATAAGTTAGCGTTTTTCCTAAACGTACTCGGTCACGAATGGAATATATGTAAAGTTAACATGTTGCATATTGTTATCTGTGTAATAGTCTATCTGTATTCAAATACTATCTGCTTTAAAAAGCAACAGTTGTCTTGTATTTACTGGTATATTAACATGTTATTGCAGACCACTTGACCAAGTGGATGATCCACTGATGGTCACTGTTAGACAGACGGTAGCCTAATCTAACATCTTGGTAGGGGTACTTTCAATCTGTACTATTGTGTTGCAATATAACTACTGTATTGTTATTGTACCTTTATTTACAGCAATTAAAACCAATATTGCTTCATTTATCCAGTACTAGACTATTGTACCATACTTTCATCATGTCACAGAAAAGACTCCTGCTCATCATCCCCATCGTTTTCAGCCACCTCGTTCACAGTCTCCCTACTATCCACTACAACCTCCCCGCACAGATCATTGTAAAACTTTGCTACATCATCCGACATATTAAAAAATCTCAGTAGTTTTTTTTACATCCTTAAGTTTCTCATCTTTGACACGACTGACTCTTGGCAGTGGCTTAGGATTCCAAGAATCAAGAGTCTGTCCCTTTTTCAATATAGACGCGCACTTGATAGGTTCCCCTGAATACACGTTTTGTACGCTCACTCCACTGTTCTCATACGTGAATACTCTGTTCTTGAATCTTAAATGGCAGTTTCCCCTTCAGCTTACTTCTAGCCACCCCTTGATAATCAAACATCTCCCAACCATCCCCGAGAACTCTCATGTGACCATGCTTGGCAAATATCGCGTAATATTCACGAGGAGAAACAATCTTCTCGTGCGTTCTCAGGTCCTCTATCCGACCGAAAACCCTATCTGCTGGCATGTAGCTATGTCCCCTTACAGGAAAGTAATGCTTCACTACTTTAAAAATGCTGGATTTCTAAAAGTTGGACAATGCTCCGATAAGGATCGAGTTTTTGTTCTGTGATGAGCATGCGTCAGAGAACAAACGGAGCCTGTTTGGTCGATTCGATCCGATCTTGAATCCTTGATTTCTTGTTCAAGCAGTCGTAAGTAGTGTATCAATGCCGAGCATACCTCGTTTGCCCCACGGCCACTCTCGCTCTCCAACCATGTATATATATTTATATCATCACGTGTCTGCTTTGTATTTACTTTTACAAAGGTCAAGTTATATAGCCAAATCTGGCGACTATAGAAAACCTCGGTAACCTGTATCTTTGGTAGCGGCTGGTTTTGCTGCATATCGAAGCAAACACTCACTGAGTTTTCAGGGCACTCTTTCATGATTTGGTGAAATCTAACCACTCATTTTATGTAGCTGTAACTCCGTAGCCAACGCCCGCTTTTTGTCCTCATTCAACTCTTGCTTCACATTATTCTTCATTAGTTCGCAGAATGAACAAAAATCTGGTCTTGGGTTTCAAAACCCGAGATTAAACTTGGAACAAAATATCCCTTTAACCTTTTGAGTACTGCAGGCGAGATATCTCGCCCGACGTCATGTCAGTCGACATACTGTACACTGTATACAGTGCATTCCCCAATTCATATTTCCCGCCGTTTTGCACACGACACTCACCGGAAACGGAAATATAATGAAATAATTTTTAATTTTTTTTCAAAATGGTGGCTTTTGTTTTGATTTTTTCAATTGAAATAAATTTCAAGGTATTTTCAATTGTTTGATATAATGCGTAAGTATATAATTTTTTTTTTTTTACATTAACATTTAATTTGAGTGTTAACAACTTAAACAAATGTAGTCCATGCATAAGGAAAAGTAAATTAAGTAACATTCGGTGTTCAATGTAAGAAAACAATTTTGTTGTGGTCGCCACGATGGCGACCGCTTGGAATGCTTTAGTCGCCAAAACGAATAAATGGTCGCATGTGCAGAGAGGCCTGCTTATACTTAATTTTAAAATGAAACGGTTAGCATGTACAACAACGGTGTGGATGTGAAACCTCTAAAAACTATTTTGCTACCGGTTTGTAGATAAATTAATATTGTGCCCATCTGTCAAATGATTTTAAGACCTTTGAGATAAATTAATTTTGTGCCCGTCTGTCAGATGATTTTAAGACCTTTGTACTTTTTTTTTTCTTTATGTACTTTTCATATGATTCATATATGAAAACATGCCATGTGCCCCCTTCCTCCCCGCATTTCTGCAGGTAGATTAAATACGAGGTGATACATGTTTATTGGTTTATTACCTGGGTCACGGTGTATTCTTATAGATGCATATAATCAGTATTCTTAGACAATGTTTGTATTAGCACCTGAAGTTTTTGTAGCTCAAAATGTCTTTAATGACTGAGTCGTTAGTCAATTTTGTACTGGTATCTAAAAGGTATTTGAAACTTCTACTATAGCAAAACTAACCTTGATTTAAGATCGATTTATTGCACTGTTATCCATGTTATTTACTCATTATGTATATGTGTATATTATTGTAATGTTTAATAAATACTTGAACTATTCTGGTTTCTTTTTTGTTGTCATTGTGTGTGCGGGTTTGCATGTGTGTGTGTTAAAGTGTGTATTTTAAAAATTGTTATGCAAATAACTGTTGCCATATTGATAACGAGTCAGAAAACCAACTCGCCGCTACTCCATGGGCTACTCGGTTTCAAACAGCAGCAACGGATCTTTGATATACACTATCCCACAGACAGAATACTACACCAGTTATGGCGCACTGGCTGGAACGAGAAATAGCACCGACGGGGATCGATTCTAGATTGGTCGCGCATTAAGGCAAACGCTTTACCACTGGAATATGTCCTCCACTCCTTTTATACAAGATGTCCCGATTTTCAAAACTGACAGCTTTTTTTAAAAAACTTTATAGTTGCCGCGTTGTTTGCCTTGCTTCGAAGAAGTTTGTTTTGTTTAACGACACCACTAGAGCACATTGATTTATTAATCATCGGCTGTTGATGTCAAACATTTGGTAATACTGACACGTAGTCATCAGAGGAAACCCGCTACATTTTCCCACTAGTTGCAAGAGATCTCTTAGGTGCACCATTTCACAAACAGGATAGCACATACCACAGCCTTTGATATACCAGTCGTGGTGCAATGGCTAGGCCTTGGGTTCGAGTGCTGTTCCTTCGAAATGTTATTATTTGGTAACGGAGGCCGTTTTATACTTCTGAAGGGATGGGGTAAGTCTTTACTGGTAACCGATAGAAGCCAAAATGGACGACTTGAGTACGTTGATCATCACTAAAAATATTGGGTAGCCCACCTGAACACTTGCTGGACCCCACGAGTCGATTCAGGCCCGTAGCGACGATATCTGGAGTTGGGGAGCAATTCGTAATGGGGTGTTACAGCTTCTAATGGGGGTGGGGAGTACAAGCCATATTTTTGTCTTGCTTTATAATATTATAGAAGAACATAAAAAAAAGTGTACATCAGGCACGGCGGAGCGGGGGGGGGGGGGGGTGCTCTTAAGTCTCCCAATAATTCTGAATAAAAATATTGGTTGATTAATTTTACTTGTGGAAGGAAGGAAGGAAATGTTTTATTTAATGATGCACTCAACACAATTTATTTACGTTTATATGGCGTTGGTTTACTTGTGGAATGCAGGAAATTGCATTTCAGGACATAACTGTTTCATACTTTTATGGGGAGTATGCTCACGAATGCCTAAGAAACTTTGCTTTGCGTCCTCGATTTCAGTCAGCCCCCCCCCCCCCCCCCAATGTCGACTTGCTTCCAACGTGTCTGTACATTTTCATCATAGAAGGGGGAGGGGGGGGGGGGGGGGGGGGAGCATACTTCTCCGCTTCCCGGATCCTACAAGTATGTAATTGTATTTACTGTTTACTACATTTTGTAACCTATCTACATGTGTGTATCAGATGTAAGCCATAACCACTGCGGGCTTTGTGGTGGACACCTGTTATTCATGAACAACTTAAGTAAAAGCAACTTCTTCAATACGGTGTTTACGTCTTTGAACGAATTGTTTTAGATATGGCGTAATTCCTCCAATGCCGTGCCCATTCTGTCGCAATTCTGAAATCCATAGCTGAAATAGTCGGACGTAGAAATATTTTGTTTATGAATTGTACTACCCGCTTGTAACACGGATGGCATGTCAGGCAATGTGTTCAGAATGGTATCTGAGATTTTACTTTTAATTGTTTTCTCGTTTATAATGCACGATTTACGAAAAGTACGTTTTTGTTTAACGGCACCACTAGAACACGAATGAATCATTGTATACTGAATGTCAAACAATTAATAATTCTGACACAGTCTTCAGAGAAAACCCGATACACGTTTTCACAAACAGCAAGGTATCTTTTGTATGCAGTTTCCTACAGACAACACAGCACATAACATGTATTACGGCTTTTGACAGACCAATCTTGCGAGACTGGTTTGGACGGGGATAAAAACAGTCTGAGAATGGGTGAACCGAGGACATTTGATATTTCTATCCAAGCACTTTGGGCGAGCGATGCATCGACTGAGATAGATCCCGCCCTGCAAAGGAAAGATGTGCCAAGTGCTATGTAATTGGCGACAGCACGCGTTCCTGCTTCGGAAACGATTTCTCACAGCCAGGGATTGTGGGCTCGCCACTCCATCCTACGTGTGGATCATAATGATACCTATCACTGTATCGATCTAATGGCCCTTTTCGGATAGGATGGATGGCCATAGTGCACGACCCACACCAATCTGGGGCCTAATTCACTAAACTCTCGCAACTTCGCGATCTTGCAGAGCAATGCTAAAAGACTTGCAAAGAGGATGCTTTGTTGTCTAACAGAGCCTAAGAGACCTTTGTGAATTAGGCCCCAGGTCTAGTGCTTATAAAACTTTTAAAGTCTAGACTCTTATTAAAGACGTGAACGTCATGGCAACGCCATACAAATTGTATGCGTGTGACGTCATTAGAGATTGAGTCTGGACTTTTAAAGTTTTATAACCACGGACCCTGGTACCTACAGATTTGGGAGGTTGGGACATTTAATATTACATTTTAAAAATCAATGCACTATCACGAGTTGTTATTATTTTTTTAATTTAAAAAAGCCAGATACCTTTTGTTTTCGTGTTACCTTTGATCGATCAAAACAGCCGTTCTATTCAGTTCTTTCAGAATCCGAGTTACAAATCGATCTGAGCTGGACCCAGTGTAAAGAATTAGTTATTGTGACGTCTTTCCATTATGACGTCATCGGTGGTCAGGGTAACTTGGCATAGCATAATTGCCTGTGTTCGAGTGTGCTCGACATCTTCCGACATCTTTCGAAACTTTCCGGAGCTCGTATAAATATGAACAACTTGTGAACTACGTTTTGATGATAAAAATAAGATAATCGAATGACTTTTTCCGAGCACACCCGAACGCATATCAGATATTTGTCCCATGTAATGCGGAGTATCATTCCGGAATAGGATCTTTGGTTTGTAGATACATGCACCGGTGGTAGACGATTCTGGAAATTGGAGCGAATGTGTACAGTCTAACATTGTACAATGTCGGGTGTAGATTGGGGGTCGGGGGTTCGAACGAAACCCACCCTTCCCGCCGCCCTACTAAGGCTAAAAGAAATTTTTGCCGTGCTATATAGTTGTTTGTTTTTTGTTTGTTTGTTGTTGTTTTTTGGGGTTTTTTTTGTTGCGAATACGACTTTTATGTCAACTTGTGATGTGTGTCATAAAAATCGTATTAAAAAAACACCATAAAATAATCTATTTATTATACGTACATCTTTCTTAGTTTTGTAAATATGTTTAGCTTATCCTATCAAAAACACGTAATGCCATGATATATTTGTTCCGTTGGAACTTTTGCAGAAAAAACTCTTGACCATGGACTGTTAACAAGAAATATGAATAAAACTAATCTTTATGTAATTACTAAATTAATAATTAATTAGTAATACTGATGTGCAAACTTATCTGAGAAAGCGAACACCCCCCACCCTCCCCCCCACCCCAAAAGAAAAACCCCAAAAAACAACCCAACCAAACAAACAAACAAAAACAACAACAACAACCAAACAACCCCAAAACATAAAAAAAATAAAATACAAAAAATACAAACAAACAAACAAAAAAAACATGAATAAAACTCGAAATTAAACTTTAATTTACACTCAACTCACAGGGGACTGTCACCATTATTTAGCTTGGTACTCAATCAGTTTTAGAATTTTATTTTACTGTAATTGCACTTCATATCCCTTTTTTATAAGTCAGGTCATAGGGTTTTACGTGCACATTCAGAGCAAGCTGTTGTCTTGGTCGGCTCTTCTGTCCAGGACAGGAAAAGGGTTGGGGTAGGTGGGAGAGAGGACCGTCCGCACTGGCAGATGAAAGGGAGCACCAGCAGCCCGACCGTGGTCGGTAGCGGGCGGGGGCTGGGTTGGTAATTGTAGTGGTGGTAGTTTTAGTGATATTGAATTTTGAATGTCCCGTAGGATTAAATCAAAAAGAAAGGTTGCGTACTTTTTATGAGGAAATTGGGCGCATTTTTTGGCGGTTCGCAAAAATATATAAAGGGGAGCAAATGCATTGGTAATTATCTTCTTTTGTTTAGGTTCAAGCACGCTGTCCTGGGCACACACCTCAGCTATCTGGGCTGTCTGTCCAGGACAGTGGGTTAGTTGTTAGTTGGTTAGTGGTTAGTGAGAGAGAAGAGGGTGTAGTGGCCTTACACCTACCCATTGAGCCCTTAAGAACTAGCTCTGGTTTGGAGCCGGTACTGGGCTGCGAACCCTGTACCTACCAGCCTGTAGTCCGATGGCTTAACCACGACGCAAACGAGGCCGGTTGGTAATTATCATCAAACTTAAAAACGATGAAGCAACACTGACCTCAATAATTAAAACGTAATAATATATACTACTCAAAAGAATTTAAGGGTCAAAAATTTATAACCAAATAAGTTTCAGAGTGTATTAGATTGATGATGTAAACTACACCAAAAATTTAATTTATTGTTCCATATTTACAAAAAAACACAAATAAACGTCACTGTATACAAGAAAGTCACATGACATGCTGTCAAAGTTGAAGGTTGTCAAACATGGATTTTACACATTAGAACATTCGTTTAATAGTGTGTAAATCCACCCCTGGCGCGAATACTCGACACATCGTTGCCTCATGCTGTTGATCAGACGTCTGAAGAACTCTTGGGGAATGGCCTGCCACTCTGCCATAAGAAGTTGACCCAGATCATGAAGGTTAGCCGGAGGGGCATGGTTATCCCGAACTCTCCTGCCTAATTCGTCCCAGGCGTGCTCTATTGGGGCCAAGTCAGGCGAATATGCTGGCCAATCCATCCTGGCGATACCTTGTTGTCTGAGAAAGTCCGTTACCACCCTGGCGCGGTGGGGTCTGGCATTGGCATCCTGCAGAACTGCCCCGCCGCCAATCTGCTGAAGGCCTGGGAGAACCAACGGCCGGATAATCTCATTCAGATAGCGGATTCCATTCAGATTGCCATCCACCACATAGAGGGGGGGGTCCTGTGGTGGATAGAGATGCCGCCCCACACCATGACGCTGCCACCATCGAACCGGTGACGTTGTCTAACGTTAACGTCAGCGAAGCGCTCCCCAGGACGTCTGTAGACACGAACCCGACCGTCGTTGAACTGGAGACCAAACCTGGACTCATCAGTGAACATCACTCGACCCCACTGAACACGTTGCCACCGCAGATGAAGCGTGCACCAGTGACGTCTGGCCGTTCTGTGACGTGGTAGGAGTGGTGGTCGAACAGCCTGGCGACGGCAGCGTAGATTATTGGCTCTCAGCCGATTGCGTATGGTTTGATCAGACACTCGAGTTCCAGTCGCAGTCCGCAGATTGTCACGTAATCGGCGTGCAGTGGTTGTGTGTTGACGTAGAGCCATATTGGTGATGTAGCGGTCCTCTCTATTTGTAGTGCTTCGGGTCTTCCCGAACGTGGACGATTTCGAACAGAATTCGTTGCTTGGTACCGTTGCCACAGTCGGCCAACGACACTCTGACTGACACCAAGTCTCAGAGCAACATTTCTTTGCGTATTGCCATCCTGAAGCCAAGCAATAGCCCTTCCTCGATCTTCGATAGTCAGTTGAAGTCGTACCATTGTCGAATTTGGAGTGTGCACCGTACACGAACGCAAGCTCCAATTACACGGAAATTCAGCTTTGGGAACATGGAATACACGTGCAAAGCGTGCAAATGAAGCGCTTTGTGAAAAAGCAAGTTATGGGCACTTAGCAGACCTTTCGCTTTCGCCCTAATTTACGTGCAAATGTAAGCATGTTTTCGCCATTAGAACTAGTCGACAGTGTCAATGACAGTGGATTTTAATTCATTTATGGGTTGCTTAGACCCACTTTCGTCAAAATGGAACAATACCATGCGTGACATTATGGTCTAGCTAATATAATTTACATTCAGAAAATAATGTCGAAAATATCGTCTGACCCGTAAATTCTTTTGAGTAGTATATACAAGGGAGATAATTTGTTCGCATTAATATAAATATGATATTTATATTTTCACTGTAACTAAAATACAGTAAAATATTACCTTTCATCGAATATCACTTGTGTTTTTTCTTTTGTAGATCTATATATTGCTTAGCTATGGAAATAATAAAAGCCATTCATAGTCCAGGGGAAATGTAAACAAAAAGAGTCTGCTAGGTTCATATTCGAAAGCACCCACCCCAGGTCCAGATCACGCTACACCCTTGCTGGTTGAAAAATAAGATTAACGACACTACTAGAGTAAATTAATTAATTAATTGGATGTCAAACATTTGGTAATTGCGACCAGAGTCATCAGAGGAAACCCGCTACATTTTTCCATTGGCAGCAAGGAATCTTTTATATGCACTTCCCCACAGACAGGAAAGCACATACCACGACATTTGTCCAGTTGTGATGCACTGGTTGGAATGAGAAGAAACCGAATCACTTGAATGGATCCACTGAGGTGGTTCGATCCTGCGAACCAACAAAGTAAATCATTGTTTACTTTCTCCATCAGGGGCGAAATGTACGGGGGGGGGGGGGGGGGGGGGGTAAACTGACCACCTTGACGGCAAACTGCACACTATCCTTTTTGTCTCTATGGATCATATTTCCACTATTGTAACTTGCACGCCCCCATCCATTTTTACAACCCTTCAAAATATTCTGTATCTACCCCTGTCCATTGAACACGGGTAATAAATAACAGGTTCTAGCAATGTACAATTACCTCCAATATTGATATAAACTTCAGACGCCTATGCTAGAATGTCTGTAAAAGAGAGTTTTATTCAAATCAAAATGAAATGGAAACGCCTTCTACACAACAGAAATTAACTTCAAGTGGCTTTGAAAACGCAAACGTCTAAGAAAAAAGCGTTCTTCATGAATGAATCGGGTTATAACTGAGTAACTTGACAATTACCTAGTAAATCACGGCGTGTTCACTATACATAACAGGGCCGTTGTGTTTGTACAGGGACGTTCCTAACCAAAATAAGTGGGGCGACAGTACAAAAAGAACCGGGGCATAGTAACAGAAGATCATATTATCCAGGTAAACGAAATGTAAAAATTTTGATCAAGAAATTTCGTATTTTTGGGAGGGTGCAACTTTCTTCCCCTTGTATGAATGGGTTGATCGCTTGATGCGCGGTCGATCTGGGATCGATTCCCGTTGGTGGGCCCATTGGGCTATTTCTCACTCCATCCAGTGCATCACGACTGGTATATCAAAGACCGTGGTATATGCTATTCTGTCTGTGGGATGGTGCATATAAAAGATTCCTTGCTACCAATGGAAAATGTAGCGGGTTTCCTCACTAAGACTGTCGAAATTACCAAATGTTTGACATCCAATAGCCGATGATTAATAAATCAATGTGCTCTAGTGGTGCCTTTTAAATAAACTTTTATTTTTGCAAAATAATATTATAGTTCCCATTTGCAAAATAATAGTAATTACCTTTGAATGGCCTGATAATTTGGGAATTTATGTGTTTTTAACATTTGTTTATTATTTATTTATTTATTTATATATATATATTTATTTATTATGTTTTTATATTTTGTAATCGAAGTCTATACTATACATTACTATACTATTGGTAGTCGTACGGAACACTGTTATAGACTCAAACATTTCATCTCTATTTGTTGGTATTTAAACATAGTCTATCGGGGCCAGACGTAGCCCAGTGGTAAAGCGCTCGGTTGGTGAGCGGTCGGTGCACCACGACTGGTATTTCAAAGGCCGTGGTATGAGCTATCCTGTCTGTGGGATGGTGCCTATAAAAATGTCCTTGCCACAAATGTAAAATTTAGCGGGTTTCCTCACTAAGACTGTCGAAATTATCCAATGTTTGACATCCAATAGCCGATGATTAATAAATAACTGTGCTCTAGTGATGTCGTTAAACAAAAACTTTAAAAAAAAACCTTGTTTGTCCATTACTATACGGCACACTGTCAAAGACTCAACCATTTCAACTCTAGTTGTTAGTATTTAAACATAGTCTATAGACTACACACGGAGAGAGAGAGAGAGAGAGAGAGAGAGAGAGAGAGAGAGAGAGAGAGAGAGAGAGAGGAGAGAGAGAGAGAGAGAGAGAGAGAGAGAGAGAGAAAGGAACAGCAACCCGATGTCTATCAGAAAATCACTACCATGCCACATCTGCCAGATCTTGAACGGCGAAGAAAACTTTCCGGCCATCAGCTCCATGGTGAAAGACAGTTCCAACGAGAGGTATGCAAAGGTGTTCAAATCGCCCCCATTTCCTCGAAAACTCTGTCATCAAACACTAGTGTCTGTCCGAGGGCAACAGGCGGAGAGGAGAAAACAAGCTAATTTGAATTCCTCTTGAAATTACACCATCAGTCACTGTGTGAAAACATAACTAATGAGATACTTCGGAATAATCACGAGAAGCGGAATTCAGTTTTAAATTGGCGGATCCAGAGGAGATCACAGGCGTCCCGTGATCACCATCCCCTCACCGCTCCTTTAAAGTGCTCTTTTAATGATTATATATATTTTTTAAAGTTGGTGTTGTTTAACGACACCACTAGAGCACATTAATTTATTAATCATCGGCTATTCGACGTCAACTATTTGGTAATTCTGCCATATAGTGGGGTTTTTTTCATTTGTAGCAAGGTATATTTTATATGTACCTTCCGACAAACAGGATAGCACATACCTAGCACGGTCTTTGATATAGCAGTCGTGGTGCACTGGCTGCAACGAGAAATAGCCCAAGATGCCACCAGCGGGGATCGATCCAAGACCCCGCATCAGACAATCGCCACTGGGCTATATCCCGTCTCTTATTTTATTTTAAATTCATCGTCCACAATATACAACACCGCATGATGGTAGATGGGGTCGCTCGCGCTGGCATATGCAAGGGAACACAAGCAGCCCGACCAGGGTCGGTAGCGGGCGAGGGTTGGTTTTGGTGCTATCGAATTTGCAAATGTCCCGTTGGGATTAAAGCCAAATAGAAAATGTTGCGTAATTTCTTGAAGGTAATTTTGACGCATAATTTACAATGGTTCATCAAAACTGAAAATGGAGCTAATTGGTTTATTTGACTTAGTTGATCGTAAGGATCCATCTTAATACCGGACATTTTATTGTGGAAGGGTGTCCGTTTTAGAGGGGTTTCACGGTACCTGTGAAGTTGGCCCCAGTTGACTACCTTCACACACATCGTGCTAAATATTGCGTACAAAGTTGAATTAAATAAATTTCAACTGCGATGGAAGCCGCTATCTTTGTTGCATGACACAGAAGTGACTAGATACACGGCGGCCGTGTATATAACATCGGCTAATGGTGGCTGACTATCTATACGGAGATCGTATTTTTGGTAAGGAATGCTTAGAGTAAAGCCATTCCACAACACCTAAACTATCCCGTGCTAAGCACGACATAGATGTAGACCTAGTGTTAATATGTCAAACGAAAACACTTTTAAATTGAATATACTAGATCTAATATTGATAAATAAACAAAGAAAACATTTTAAGAATGCATATCTTTAGCAAAGCTTACGCAACGGAGAACATTGTTTCATTTTGGTAATGCTTTTCTGAACGATGCCGCATTCTTCATTCGGACATGCTTCAAAATAAATCTTCCTGGCGTGTTTCATGATGTATTACCTTCAGACAAGCCTACACGAGTTTCGTGACGTCAAAGGGAAAAACTAATCGCGTGCTTGGTTGGATACTTTTTACAAAAACAGAATCAGATCTCTGCAATGTGTGTTCGCATTTTCTCCATTGATGAAAAACGAAATCTGTCTGGAAGTGTTTGTCAATAGATCTAGAGGGTTCAAGAGGCAATTGACACCACACGTGTTGTTTTTGCGCACGTGCTTGCAAACTACACCCAAAATATAGTATTGAGAGCCGATGTATGTTTTGATGCGGGAATCTATAACGAGCTAAGTTACAAGGATAAATATTTGGTTTCTCACAAAATGTTGATACTTTTTGGTAATAAAATGCTCCAGACATTAGAAAGACTCAAGAAGTTGGCTCGGAGAACCAAGTAATTGAAAAGAAAAAAACAACAAAAAAAACCTCATTAAAAAAAAAGTCACGTTAATTGCGATGTATTTATTCAGGCAATAGTATGGATAGATAGATGTATGTAAGAGGGATGAATGGAAGGAGGGAGGGGGATGAATGGAGGGATGGGTGGGTTCTGGGTGGGTTCTGGGTGGATTAGTGGGTCGATGGATGGATGGATACAGACCTCGCCATGAAAAATAATTTGACGTGTGTGATTAACTGTGCCCCTAACTTAGATTAGGGGTGGAACGTAGGCCAGTTGTATAGCGCTCGCTTGATGCGCGATCGGTCTGAGATCGATCCCTCTTGGTGGATCCCTCGCCGCATACCTCAGAAACTGTATTTATCAATTCTTGACATGTGATCTTAAAGTTGTCAGGAAAAAATGGCACTAAACATTTATCATATCTCCAACGACTAAGCATCAAAATGGTGTATGTTGTCGCTTTTGTTTTCATTATATTTCCAAGGAAGACAATGTATGGACAACTGACCATGTACTATAAAGGGTTGAGCAAAAGTATTCACCCTTTCTGTTTCAGCCAGTGTACCACGACTGGTATATCAAAGGTCATGGTATGTGTTATCCTGTCTGTGGGATGGTGCTTAAAATGATCCCTTTCTACTAATGGAAGAAAGTAGCGAGTTTCCTCTCTAAGACTATATGTAAAAATTACTAACATCCAATAGTCGATAATTAATAAATCAGTGTGTTCTAGTGGTGTCGTTAAACAAAAACTGTAACTAACTTAGATTATGGGGAGCCATTTACGATATTACCATATTGAGCACCGATATTTTATCGTTTGGTAAGTAGTACTTTTTTTTACGATGTTACCATATTGAGCACTGATACTTTATCGTTTGGTATGTAGTACTTTTTTCTAAAATGCTCATTCTAAGGGGAACTAAAATTATTATTCTTGAACTAGTTTCAGGGGAGTGATGGGGTGTGGTGTGGTGGGGGGGGGGGGGGGGCAGTGATATCTCTCCTTAAACGGAGAGCCAGAGAACTATTTGATTGGTTCCTGGCGTGGTCAATTGGTTTAATGCGAAGCAGACGGTTTTCTGCTCGGTCTGGCTGAACGCAGCCCTTATGTATATAGAGAATAATACACGAGTGGCTGTTAGATACCATTTATCTTACGAGTTGTTTTAAAATATATCTAATGAGTGAAAGCGAGTTTAATACATGTTTAACCAACAAGTTGTGAGATAATGGTTTCTAACGGACACGAATGTATTATTTTATTTCTTACATATCCTCAAAAAACAGGTTTTAAGCAAATTTTAACATCTTTTTCGACTAAAAGTTATTTTTAGCCGTTGCACTTACGCGTCACAGACACATGATTGTCAGGATAACTATACGTCACAGTGTAATATATTTCCATCGTGTTGTTTTTCATTTGATGCTTGGCACTGGTGACCTGTCTCCGTAGTCATAAACGTACTTAAGTATGATACTTATCTGTGTACTTTAAGTATGTATTTAGGTATCATACATTGACTTAAGTACGTTTATGAATACGGAGCTTGGTCATCACCTAGGAGCAGCCAGTCGTATGTTTTGGAATTGTTAATACACGTACGTGTGTTAACAACCAATCTGTTATCAAAAATAATGCATGGTGTTCTCACCAACGGGTGCGTAAAAAAATGTACTTTAAAGGAACATACCCTAGTTTTTAAACACTAAGGCATATTTTTGTGTCTGTTAAAGGAACATACCCTAGTTTTTAAACACTAAGACATATTTTTTACTATTAGAGCCGTTTCTGATAACTGAAATCATACTTTCATACGTTTCATACGATTTTATTGTTTACATCATCCATTTCCGTACATTCGAAGTGTTTTTGGTCATCCTGGTGTTTTTAATATCACAAAATGCATTTCTCATATTTTTAAAAACGCACGTGCGTCTTAGAAGTAACAGCTAGGGAGTCCATTTTTAGAGGGTATTTCACCCTTTCAAAGTCACATACTCATGTTTTACTCAATTGTAACTTTATCCAAATGTGTTACAGGTTTGTAGATTAACTGAACTCAGTGTTAATATTCACGGTTTGAAACTAGGGATGTCCCGTTAGACGTTCATGATCTAAATATAGATCATGGTATAAATTCAAATTATAGTTTGTCCATACCAGTGTTTGTTTGCACATGGCAGTGATGAGAATCGGTTAGAATTTCATCATCGTTTATCAGCTAAAATCGTTATTCACCAACCAAACTATGTAGATTATACGATCTGTTAAAATTATATGAACGTAAAAGGTATTTGAATTATAAGCACCATGCACCTATTGTCGTGTTCACCGAGATAGACTCTACAAATCGCTAATTTTGCCTTTAATAACTACTTCTTACACACCCGTTGGTAATAACACCATGTGTTATTTATAATTACGCATACTTGTTAACACATGTACGTGGAAGTCGAAGAAAACCCGCTATATTTTTCTATTAGCAGCAAGGCATCTTTTTATGTACACTTTCCCACAGACAGGAAAGCACATACAACGGTCTTTGATATAACAGTCGTGGTGCACTGGTTATAACGAGAAAACACCCAATCAGTTGAATTGATCCACCGAGCTGGTTCGATCCTGCGACGCAGGCACCTCAGGCGAGCGCTCAACCAACTGAGCAAAATCCCGCCCCTTGTGTCAACTTATACGCCCAGGGCCGTACCCGCCGGGGGTCAGGGGGCAATTTCCCCCTGACAATCTCACCTTTTTTCTTTTTTTTGCTCCAGAAAATAGCATACACATCTCAAGGTTTAAATTGTATAGTGTTTCATTTGTTTATAAAAAGTAGTGCCCCCCCCCCCCCACTAGGATATTGATTAGGGTACGGCCCTGACGCCACAGTGTTTTCACCAACGGTTGTGTATGAAATGTAAATTAATAATCCACTGTCTTGTTTAATGGCTACAAATATAGGATTGTCCCTTAAAATTTACATCTGTACACCTAACATGATTGTAGTGATGAAAAGTAAAGAAAAAATGTAATTAATTAAAAGTACAGTTAGAGATTTGTAGGGTCTATCCTGGTGATGGTGATCTTATAATTCAGACATTTTTGATGTTCATATAATTTTAACCGATTGTGTAATCGACAGTCTATCGATTGGTGCAAACCGATTATAAGCGATGATCAATGAAGAAACTCCAACCAATTCCCAACGTAATATAGTGGTCAGATTCTGCCTGTGTATCATCTCCATTTCTCTCTGTTTGTCTGTCTGTCTGTCTGTCTGTCTCTCTCTCTCTCTCTCTCTCTCTCTCTCTCTCTCTCTCTCTCTCTCTCTCTCTCTCTCTCTCTCTCTCTCTCTCTCTCTCTCTCTCTCTCTCTCACACACACACACACTCACTCTATATATATATATATATATATATATACTCTTCAAAAAAAGAAACGCAAAAGGGTACAAATGGGTTATAACTCCGATTTTATGTTTCCTACCGGTTCATGCTTTGTGAATATAAGGTCATTGCATGTCCTCAAACACATTCCCACGGTTACATTCGATAAAACGCCGCTACTGTACAATAAAGTTCCAAAATGGGAATATTCGCAAAAACGCAGCCACGTGCAAACCATGTCACCACTGCACGTGCGTTGTCTGCACGTGCAACATGAACACCCTCGTATATATTTATACTCGACTCCCTAACGATTCAGTTAGTTTATTTTGAAACAGTATAAAATTCAGGGTGTTCGCTTGCCTGGCCTCTGTATCTGGCCGACAGTTGACAATCCAGGACATGCCACGTCTCAGTGAACCGCAGAGAAACAATGCCATCGGCCGACTAGACGCAGGCGAATGAACGGCCGTTGCCAGGGCATTCCATGTTTCCAACCAAGCACCATCTCCAGACTGTGGGACCTGTTCCCAGCAACATGGATCAACACGTGACCTCCCTAGAAGTCCGGTCGACCACGGGTCCCACCCCCCCGGGCAGGACCGCTACATCCGGGTACGCCACCTTCGGGAACGATTGACTACTGCCCCCCATCCACAGCCGCAGCAATACCAGGTTTGCGCAGGATATCCGACCAGACCGTACGGAAACCGCCTACGTGAGGTAGGAATTCGTGCCAGACGTCCAGTTC